>NW_015662919.1:1064939-1081119 GCF_001515625.1 Sinocyclocheilus rhinocerous
AAGTCGTCCTAAGACAAGAACGCATTTTGGTTTTAGGACAACTTTGATGAAAGGTTTTGATCCACTTCAAATGTTGACTAGTGTATATATATATATATATATATATATATATATATATGAGAACGTGTTTTAAAGAGTTACTTTTACTAAGAATCTAATTAGAATCACCATTAAAAATAATGAAATTTACAAACATACTTCAAAGCATCCAGATGCATTAAAGTAATGAAGATTTGTGCTTAACTCGCATGAGAATAATGCAAAACACAAAAACATCTTAATACTCCTAAAATAGGCTTCATTTTGCAAAATATTATTGAATTTCTCCTTTGATTTTATTGTAAAATACAACCTAGACTCAATTTCATGATTTCATCACCCAAAAAGGAAAGGTGTGCAATGTTCTTCAGTTGATGCAATGAGAAGATGACAGTATTTAGGTTTACATGCAGGCAAAACAATCCATTTATGCATGAATCTCAGGTTTAATTCATAACATCGATTCTCCTTGAGAAGAATCTAGACCAATGAATACCTTAAAATGAAAAAACAACCACTAAAGCTCCTCACAAACATCAGCTTGAGGCCGTGTCCTCCACTACAGCACTGAAAAACAGCTTAAATGCCTTGGATGAAGACAGGAGCCATTAACAAAATGACGATGGCCTCCTTACTAATCCATTTAGAGAATGACAGGAGCACACAGGAGGATGAGAGCGGGACAGACAGCACCAGAGCCGTGTGTGTTCACATGCAAATGATAATTACCCAGCATGCCGGCTGAGTGTTTAATTGCAGGTGGCAGCGCTCGGCTGATTCAAGGTGTCTGCACTCAGATATTTAGGCCTGAATTTGAGATTTATGTATCTAAATTGCATATAAAATTTCCATCCATTTGGATTACACAATTGTAACATGAATAACTAATAAACTTCATACATAAATGAAACGGTTAAGAAAAAGGCAAGATTTCTGTTATGATGCTGATTATAATAAACTGAATGGGTTTTAAATGCACAATAGCCAGACTGGTATTTTCAAAATGCATTTACTCAAATCTGTTCGTTGTGAAAACAATTACATTTATTAAGTTAAAAAGTATGAATAAAGTTAAAATATGGCTATGGTTGTGGAATAAGCAATATTAAGTTAGTTAAAATGCATGAGATTGAAACAAACTGGATTTATTTATGACAAATATATAAACCTGGTTATTGTGTATTTAAAACACACTCAGTTTATTAGTATTATTACAGAAATCCGATTTGTTTCATTTATGCATGACCGACGAATATGCATCACATTAAGTTTATTAGTTTATTTATGTTAAAACTATGTAATCCAAATGCATGAGAATTTGATATGCAATTCAAATCCACAAATCTGAAATATTTTTGGAGTTCAGCACGAATGCCGCTTCAGTTTCTGCCTCAGAAACCAGACTCATGCTGCATTTCAGCGTTTCTCCACCTACCTTCAAAGGCTCTGGCGGCGTCGACGAGGTGAGACCAGTCCAGGCCTGTGGCGGTGTCCGGCAGAGGCATGAGACCCGGGTCGCTGAACTTCGAGCGGTCGGCCAGCGAGCCGTCAGAGAACCAGAACTCATCTGAAGAGACGTTCACACACACAAAGAGACAGATCAGCGACACGCGTACAGCACCAAACCCTTCCCAGCAGAAACACAGTTAGCGCTCAATTCACTCCATCTGTCGGGAGGTGAGGAAGGTCACTGTAATGAAGGCAGTGGGAGTGACGGAGCTGAAGAAAAAACAACGGTTGAATCGGTAACCTGCTGTCTTCACCACATAATGATTCCTTTTACAAGATCTCAAAGACTTCATCCTCCAACACAACTGACAGCAGAACGAGAGCAAGATCACACCGTTCATCTGAAATCTGCTCACTAGGAGATTAAAGACTTCAAGAATATAGATGACAGACTAGCCCACACACACACACACAGACGTCTCTTCTGCTCACCAAGGCTGCATTTATTTGATAAAAAATACAGTAAATTTGTGAAATATTATTACAATTTAAAATAGCTGTATTCTATTTTAATATAGTGTAAACTGTAATTTAATTCTGTGATGCAAAGCTGTATTTTCAGCATCATTACTCCAGTCTTCAGTGTCACATGATCTTCAGAAATCATTCTAATATGCTGATTTGCTGCTCATCAAACATTTCTGATTATTATCAATGTTGAAAACAGTTGTGCTGCCCAATATTTTTGGGCAATATTTAGAAGCCATGATATATAGGATTCTTTGATGTATAGAAAATTCAAAAGAACAGCATTTATTTGAAATAGAAATCTTTAGTAGCATTATAAATGTCTTTACTGTCACTTTTGACCAATTTAATGAATCCTTGCTGAATAAAAGTATTAATGTCTCAAAAAAATCTACTGACCTCAAAATTTTGAATGAACATATGCATACTTTTTTATATTAAAATTTTAATTTAAAAATTTTACATTTTTACTATATTCTTAATTATTACATATATTCTTATATTATAAGTTGTGAATACAATTAATATATTATTAATATTATTATTAGATAAAATTATAGTATATTATAGTCTATATAGCAATATAGCATATTTGAAGTAATAATACACACACACACACACACACACACACATATATATATATATATATATATATATATTTATTTATAAATCTATGTTTTGTAAACAAATATCGGGTGAAATAGTCAATTTAGACTACTTTAATTTTTTTTTATTGATCCCTTTCAGTATTGAGTGAAATGTAAGTATGTTTATAATCCACATTTCTCTTCTAAGGATACATGCAATGCTGCTTAAAAGCAAAAATAAGTAATTTTATGCAGCAGCACCGTGTTGGACAGCCGTCCTGTCAGCGGATGAAGTCTTAAGTCTTAAGTCCAGTCTCGTTTGGGTTTAGGAGCGGAGCTGCAGCCGTCAGGAGCTCCTAAAACATGGCCTCATTTTTCAATCAACTGCATGCGTCCAGACCTCTCTCTGTACATCTCTCTCTCACTGATAGACAGGATACGTCATAAACATTTCCATCTCACAAAGAACTGGCTCTGAGAATGATGTGAGGGGAAACACCGGAGGTAAATGTCTCTCTCTCTCTGAGCCTCAGAGGGATGCAATCTGTCAAATTAGAGCGTTCACTAGATGAGCAGGGTGAGGAAAAAATCCGCAAACTGCTATCTGTCGAAACAATCAGAAATGTATCACGCGTGACAGCATCAGCCTCCTCGGGCCACTCGAAAAACCAGCTATAAATGAATCAGCTCTCACACTCTGATTAAAGCTGCTAAATGTGTTCATATTACACATCCTTTAAACCAAATGAGATGTGATGGTTTGCTCTGGTGTGTGTAATTGCGCCTTTATCCGTCATTTATTTCATGTGTCACTTGCAGCAAATCTAGAGAAGGTTTACCCCACTACAGACAACCGTTGGCAGGTCAATATCTTTAATTAGGGTTCATATCGTGGACCCAAAACATATTTGGAGACTTAAGCCACACTTAATCTGATAAAAATATTATAATAATTAATTTCAGATTTTTAATAATTGTAATATTTATATTATTGTTATGGTTTCCTATTATTATTGTTATTATTAAAAAAGTAACACAATAATTAATGATTAATACAATATACAAATTTATAAAACAAGTAATGTAATTAATTAATATTAATATTATTTATATAAATACAATATAAAACATTAATATATTTTACACTATAAAATATAAAAATTGAAATAAAATAATAATAATAAACAATAATAAATACTATTGCATTAGAACACAAAATATCTAAATAAATGTTTTTCTTTGTTATTAAATAATAATAGCACAAACACTCTTTTTATGCAAAACGTGGAAAAAAGAAGCCTAACACAATAATTAATGATTAATACAATTATATACAAATTTATAAAACAAGTAATGTAATTAATTAATATTAATATTATTTATATAAATACAATATAAAACATTAATATATTTTACACTATAAAATATAAAAATTGAAATAAAATAATAATAATAAACAATAATAAATACTATTGCATTAGAACACAAAATATCTAAATAAATGTTTTTCTTTGTTATTAAATAATAATAGCACAAACACTCTTTTTATGCAAAACGTGGAAAAAAGAAGCCTGTTAAATTTTAAATAACAATAGATATGCTGATTAAAATGAAGATTAAAAGTATTTTAGAGAGTTAAGTCACCCTTAAAAATCAGATAATAAACATTATAATCATATTTATATTATTGTTAAATTTTTTTATTATTATTATTATTAGCAATTAATAATAATGTATTTAATTACTTACTATTTATAATAATGCATGTATTAATAATAACTAGGGGTGCTCCGATCAGGATTTTTGAGGCCGATCACCGATCGCTAGATAGATAGATAATAATAATAAACAATAATAACAATAAATATTGCATAACACCAAAAGCATGCATCATTCATTACAAACTAGCACAAACACAATTTAAGCCAAACTTTTTTTTCAAGCAAAACAATCTGAGTTTGTTAGATTTTAAATAAAACAATAGAAATGCTGTCTGTGGCATGAATCCAGATGTTATTCCGTTATTATTAGTTGCAATAAACATGGCAACATGTCAACTAAACTTAACTTTAAATTAACTTTATCTCAGCATGATTCTCTTCTAACAGTAGTCGTCATGACATCAAGATGATTGTTAAGGCTAATGTACACTATAGCGTGTAAAAGTCGGTAAAGCTGGTTCCGTGATTAGTAGTAAATCTCCATCACCTGCTTTCAGATGGAGCAATCACATGTGATTTATTGCACAGCCCTACTATAGCGTTCCTTGTGACAACGTGGAAAATGCAACCGACTTCATACATCCACTAAAAATCAGCAATACACCAATATGAAAATTTAGTTTAAAGAAAAAGAAAAGACCCTGAAGCATCTGACCACATTCAAACATGTATAAGTGTGACTTAAGTTTCCAAAATCTCTTCTCATCAGCAATGTTGTAATAACACTGAAAACAAAATGTGTAATTTGAATTTGAATGCAAGGAAGTATAATTAAAATAAACTGACATTGCATTTTGCAACTAAAATTGAATATGATTAAATGAATACAGAAGAATACAGAACAATAGATAGACAAACCGATAGAACAATAGATAGACAGACAGACAGATAGACGGATAGATAGAACGAACGACAGACAGAGAGAACGATAGAACGATAGATAGTTAGAATGGTAGAACGATAGACAGATAGATAGACAGAACGATACACAGAACGACAGACAGACAGAACGATACACAGAACGACAGACAGATAGATAGATAGATACACAGAATAATAGATAGATAGATACACAGAACGATAGATAGAACGATAGATAGAACGACAGAACGATACTCAGAACGACAGACAGACAGACAGAGACAGATACACAGAATAATAGATAGATAGATACACAGAACGATAGATAGAACGATAGATAGAACGATAGATAGATCGATAGATCGATACAGTGCCTTGCGAATGTATTCATACCCCTTCATTTTTTTCACATTTTGTTTTGTTGCTGCCTTATATTAAACTGCTTTAAATTAGGTTTTTTCCACAACAATCTACACTCCATACACCATAATTGTCAAGCAAAAAAAAAGGTTTTTAACATATTTGCAAATTTATTAAAAATAAAAAACTAAAATGATTCCATTGCATAAGTATTCATACCCGTTATGATTCATACTCATTATCTGGGACAGTTGAAATTGAGCTCAGGAGCATTCATATTGCTTGTAGATGTTATTACACTTAGAGTGAAGTTACCCTGTGGCAAATTCAATTGAATGGATGTGATTTGGAACCAGCCACAGCCTGGGATTGAACCCAATCAAATATTTCTGGAGAAACCTGAAAATGTGCATCTGCACCCATCCAAGCTGACAGAGCTTGAGAGGTGAACAGGTGAGGTGAAGAATGGCAGATAATTGCAAAATGCTGATGAGCAAAGCTTGTAGCATCAAACATAAAAAGACTTGAGGCTGTAAATGTGCTTCAGCTAAATATTGAGTTACTTATGCAATGTACTTATTTCAGTTTTTTTTTTTTTAATAAATTTAAGTTGTGACAATTCTGTTTTTGCTTTGTCAGTATGGTGTATGGAGTGTAGATTTCGGTGGAAGCCGTGTCATTAAAAAAAGTTTATCATAAGGCAGCAACATAAAATGTAAAAAAAAAATGAAGGGGTGTGAATACTTTCGCAAGGCACTGTAGATAGATAGATAGATAGATAGAGCGATAGATAGAACGTTAGAACGATAGACAGATAGAGTGATAGATAGAACGATAGATAGACAGATAGAACGATAGATAGAACGATAGCTAGATAGAACGATAGATAGATAGATAGATAGATAGAACGATAGATAGATAGAACGATAGATAGATAAATAGATAGATAGATGATACACAGAACGATAGATAGATAGATATACACAGAACGATACACAGATAGAACGATAGATAGAACGATACACAGATAGCTAGATAGATAGATAGATAGATACACAGATAGAACGATAGATAGAACGATAGATAGATAGATAGATAGATAGATAGATGTCTGGTGAGGGTGCAGCACTCACTCTTGAGGTTGGATGTGGGCTGGCTGAGGCTGATACGGGGGGGCAGGGTGCTGTGGTAGGGTGGAGTGCTGCTGAACAGGATGTCGTTGGGCATGGCCTGATCCAGCATGGAGCTCCGCGAGCTGGCATAGGACGACCCCTTCCTGTTACTGCACACGCTCTCGTCTGAGAGAGTCCGGTACAGGGAACGCCGCGGAGACAGGCTGCCCGCCGCCACCTGACAAGAGACACACACACGTCAATCACAGATAATGGACGTTAACACCTGAAAATTGGCATTTTAATTTATTTTACTGCTAATAAAACACATAGATGTATACAGTATCTCACAGAAGTGAGTACACCCCTCACATTTTTGTAAATATTTTATTATATCTTTTCATGTGACAACACTGAAGAAATGACACTTTGCTACAATGTAAAGTAGTGAGTGTAAAGCTTGTATAACAGTGTAAATTTGCTGTCCCCTCAAAATAACTCAACACACAGCCATTAATGTCTAAACCACTGGCCACAAAAGTGAGTACACCCCAAAGTGAAAATGTCCAAATTAATAATGGTGGGCGCACAAAATATTGACACTTTGGGCCCAATTTGGACATTTTCATTTTGGGGTGTACTCACTTTTGTGGCCAGTGGTTTAGACATTAATGGCTGTGTGTTGAGTTATTTTGAGGGGACAGCAAATTTACACTGTTATACAAGCTGTACACTCACTACTTTACATTGTAGCAAAGTGTCATTTCTTCAGTGTTGTCACATGAAAAGATATAATAAAATATTTACAAAAATGTGAGGGGTGTACTCACTTCTGTGAGATACTGTATGTGCAATCAAAGTCCCAGAATAGTCCCAGTGTTTTCTTATCTTTCCCAGCAGGACGCAGTTAGTAGGTTAGTTTTGGACTGAATGAATGGAAAATCCACACAGTCTTGTGTCGTTAAACAGCAGGATGTTATAAATAAAGCCTGTTCTTTATCTGCACTGCTGAGGAATGACAAGAGCGTGTTGTTGTTCTTCCGCTTGTGACTAAAGCAGAGCCGTATTTGGTCAGCTGGATGAGAGGGATAAGAGCAGCTCTGGGGCCTGTGCATCATATGGAGTCACATGTTCAATAACCAGTATGTACTAGTGAGTCTTCAAGTCCACCTGAAGGCATGTGCTCGTCCAAGTGTTTCTAAAGCTTAAACAGAAAAGCATGGCACTAGCAACGCCAAGGTTGTGGGTTCGATTCCCAAGGAATGCATGAACTGATGAAACGAATGCAATGTAAGATAAAAGCGTCTGCCAAATGCAGAAATGTAGACGTCAAACGTTGGTTGTGTTCTAAAACCTAGCAAGCATCCTTAATGTCTACCATCTATGCAGGCAGCATAATAGCTGAAATGGAGCATCATAAATTAATAATGTGAATGCTTTACATGGGCAACAAGTCCATGCACAATACAAACAACAGTTTTCACACAAATCACTCAATAACGACTGATATCAATGGCCTTAGCATGTTACTAAACCAACGGCATGATATCCTAAAGGCATTCAAATACATAAAACACACAAAAAGCTGGCAAAACAGTATTTTTTATTTAAATTCAATTATTTTGTAACATAAAATACACTACTATTCAAAAGTGTGCAGTTAATGTTTTTTTTAGTTTTTTTTAAGAAATACATGTTTATTCAGCAAAGATGCGTTAAATTGATCAAAAGTGACAGTAAAGACATTTATAATGATTTATAATTTCTATTCCAAATAAATGCTGTTCTTTTGAACTTTCTATTCATCAAAGAATCCTGAAAAACTAAATGTATCATGGTTTACATAAAAATATGAAGCAGCACGATATCCAAGCAGCACAACTGTTTTCAACATTGATAATAATCTGAAATGTTTCTTGAGCAGCAAATCAGCATATTAGAATGATTTCTGAAGGTAATGATGTTGAAAATTCAGCTTTGACTCACATGAATAAATTACATTTTAAAATATATTACAATAGAAAACAGCTATTTTAAATAGTAATATTTCAAAATATTACTGTTTTTACTGTATGTTTTAACAAATAAACACACCCTTAGTGAGCATAAGAGACTTCTTTTAAAACATTTAAAAATCTTAATTACACACTGCCTTATGATGGCACCTAGATAGGGAGCTCAGTAGGTTTTGGAACAAACTTATAGTCTTATATATCAAAAATATCTCTCAAATGGCATGAGGATAAAGTTAAACACGTACCCATGAGCTAAATCTTGCCAAAGCTATTTAGATGCATTGTATATGTTCTCCATTCAGAGCGTGAGCCAGAGGAAGTCGGTTCATTCCCAGGCGGAGCTGCCTGATCCTGTTCATTTTATTTATAGCACACAATACGTCTTCCACTATTTGAAACTTGATCAAAAACGTCAGTTTGCTGAATTGCCATCACTGCAGGGAAAGCAGACGTCATGGCACACGGGATTCAGCAGAGCTAAAAGCCTCCGGCCCAAAGCGGCCCTCTGTTTTCACTTCCTTTAGACCAGAATCCCACACAAATCCCATCACTCAACCATGAACCAGCCTCAATAAGTTCTCTCTCTCTCTGGCCTCCTGCACACATGCAACTTCATGGGACTAGATCCGGTCTGGTCCTCTCACTTCAAACGGGATTTGAGAAGCAGCTCCCAAAAAAAAGAAAGAAATGAGAGCAGGCTTTATACGGCTTGTGTGTATTGTCACTGCAAAGGCAGTCTGAGATATTACAGAACTCCCTGTTTTTACTCATCTGGAAAAGAGGGATTTGGAAAAAATGGGAAAAATTACAAATTTTTAATGCTTTTGATATTCCGATAAAGTCTCGGACATCCCTATCTCTGGTTTCTTGGGTTGCTCATTTAATGTGTTTTTGTTATTGTTTTAGATTTAAAATAGTGCTGCAATGTGAAAACTGCATTTTATATTCCTGTCAATTGATCATTATCATAATTGTATACATCATAGTTAGAAATACTTATGAATAAAATATTATAAATATTAATATAAACATTATACATTATTAATATAAATTAACAATATAATTAATTACATCCTAAAAATTAACAATTACATTAAGTAATTTGAAAAAAAAAAAAAACTTACTTAAAAAAAAAAAGATTACATATTTTATTTTCTATTTTAGTTACTATTATATATATATTTTTTATATTTCCAGTTTTCATTTTAATTTTTAGTAATTTTGTTAAATACTTTTGTCATTTTTATTGAAATAATATTTTGGATTTATTTACTTTATTATTATTATTAGAATTTTTCTGTTTTAGTTTATTTCCAGTTATACTTGTTGGTAATTTTAAGTGCTTCAAACTAAACTTATTTCAGTTAGTTGCCAAGTCAACATTTCAATGTTGTTTATTTGAAGTTTTTCATCTAATATTTATATTTTATTTCAGCTTTATTTCAATTAACAAAATGTTTTTTTAATAGTCTTCGTTACTGATAATAACCCTGCCGTGAACATTTAAAATGACATTTTATGTACATTTAATGCAGCTTTGGTGAGCAGAAGAGACTTCTTTCGAAAACATTAAAAATCTTAATCATTCTAAACTTTTGACCAATAATTAGCGAGACACTCTTTAACCAGATAAAACACTTCAGAGATGCACAATCAACAAGAACAACAGAATAAAGATCTTAAAAAGCGAGTGTCCTTTCTACACCTGTTTTATCATCTGAATCACCTCTCCTCAGTGAGTGATGCTCATCATCTGGTGAAAGCAACATGAAAGTGAGTCCAAAGACGGTCCAAAAACAGCTGCTTTTCTATGTACAAAATAAACAAACTAATGTTATACTACATAATGAAACATTCTAATATGTTCTAACACATAAAACATGTTTCAAAATGTATATATTAGAATATGTTTTGTAGAGAAATGTTATTGAATAGTGTATAATAATGCAGTTGAATCCCTTTGACCTAAAATATTTACTTGAAGATTTGAAGTTAATATTTTAATAATTTAACCACACATTTGCATGTTCATGGCAGGGTTATTATTGTTAACTAAAACTAAAAAAACGATTGCAAACGTTCTTGTTAATTGAAATAAAGATGAAATAAAATAAAATATAAATAGTAGCCCAAAAATTTCAACTAAACAATAATTAGAAATGTTGACTTGGCAACTAACTGAAATAAATTTAGCTTGAAGCAGTAAAATAATAAAACTGGAAATAAATAAAAAATAAAACTGAACTAAAAATAAATGAAACATAAATAGCAATGCTAAAACAAAAACTAATAAAATTGGCAAAAGCACATAACATGACCACTAAAAATTTTAATATAAAAATTAAAGCTAATTTAAAATATAAATATTTTGAATTTAAGAAAACATAATATTTCTAAATATTTAGAACAACAAAAATATAATAGTGTATAAAAATACTAAAATATCGGTTAATGATCACACAGCATGCAGGTAAACAAAATATTTCATCTTTTTTATTAAGCATACTATTTTATTTGGATTGTTTTTATTTTCAAATTATTGTAATTGTACATTTTTAGGATTTGATTAATTATTATTAATTCAAAATAACAAATTAATAATATGCATGTATTTATATTAATAATATTCAGTATATTTATATTCATATTTATGATTATTAATAATCATTATGTATGCAGTTATGACAACTATCAATTTAGAGGCTAAACAGAATATGTGAAAACCCAGCTAAAGTCATTTTTTTGTGATTTACTGTTTTCTACATAAAATCATCCTTTATAAAGATGTAGAACATTCTGTGAAAATATAACCTTTATATCTTTAATATTGACTGAGTAAGGTCATGTCAAAGATTGAAATCATAGTGAAATTAATGGTTGAAATCAAACTTTGATGCTTGTTATCTCATAATTAGATTTTGAGATTTTAGCCTGGATTTCACAGACAGGGTCACATATTTGCATTTTTAAAAATGCATTTATCACATTGCAGGACAAATAATAATAAAAAGCATTAAATGAGGGACCCAAGAAACCAGAGACCAGAATATCAGAGACTTTGAGTGGGCTCTGTTGATTTGAACCAGTACAAAACCCCCCTAGCAACTGCACAGCAACACCCTAGCAACGACCTGCAAAAATGAGGGATGTTAGAGAAGTGCAGATGCTCAGACAGTTGAGGTCTAAGCATAGATGGTGGTCAGCGGCCGAGGTGTAACGTATAAGATATCATGCTGTGAGCTGAGCTGGACGGGACGGCTCCCCCTGAGAGCACAATGACCCGTCTGCTTCTGAGGGCATTGCAACACCACACAGACCGCTGAAAACAGGGCACTGTGCATCTACTCCGGCCCTTCCTGGCAGATAATGGGCGGTGGGAGAGACCCGGGAACTCCAAATGCAATTAAGACGGTCTCCAGGAGCAGAGGGGACTTCGGAGAAACAGACGCTCCTCCAACAACTTCCTCCCGTTAATCCACAACATGAAGGGAAAGCAGACGCAGCGAGAGCTCAGCAATCAGATCAGCCAAACAGAATCTGTCCGGACCCAGACGCGTGTTATCGTGTCTCCGGCTGATAACACACATGTTTGCTCAGCCCTCATTCACTTCACACACTGAGGTTATCAGCACTACAGAGTGTGTGTGTGTGTGTGTGTGTGAGAGACGTTTAGCAAATCCTCTGACTGAGACCACATTCACAAATAGTACTAATCATAGCTAATGGAAAAGCATTATTTGCAGCAGGAAGTGCAGCTGTAAATCACAATATTTATATACTACAGTATTTAAGATGGTACTCCAAGACAACCATGGTACTTTGATGGTACATGTCCAAAAATAACTATAAAAACCCATTATTACTATAATACGTCAATATGCCAATATGGTATTACCATTGGAAATATTTAAAAAACAGTAAAATTAAAGTATTACTTTAAAACCATGGTATTAAACAAACAAAAAAAAAATTGCTATGGTACTGGTACTATGTCAAAAAATTTATTAACATTATACTGTGATGCTGTGAATTAAAAACATGGTATTATAGTAAATGTCTAAAAAAACACAGTATACCACAGTGAACCACAGTCTTTATGTTGAAAAAAAAAATCAATGCATTACTATGGTATGACAAAAAAAAGCATGGTATTACTATGGTGCATTACAAAAAACACACGGTATTACCATAGCAAATGTCCAAAAACATAGAATTGTCAAGGTACATATCTAGAACACTATGGCATTATACTTGCCTAAAAAACATAGTTTTATCATCGGACATCTTCAAAAACACGGTATTACCATGATACACTCTGAAAAAAATTTAAAAAAAAAAAAAACATTACCATGGTTCATGTCTAAAAAAACATGGTATTACCAAGGTATCATGTCCAAAAAATCCAAAAAAAAAATGTAAAAAAACATTACCATGGTTCATGTCTAAAAAAACATGGTATTACCAAGGTATCATGTCCAAAAAACATGGTATTACTATGGTAAACGTAAAAAAAAAATACACAGTACAAAGTATTACTTTTGAATCATGGTATTACAATAAAAAAAACTCTTACTTTGGTAGTATGTCGAAAAAACATACCAATGTTATACTATGATGCTGTACATAAAAAAAACATGGTATTACTATGGTAAATAGTTCAAAGGTAATACTTTTTATACAGTTTTTTTAAACATGGTATTAAAGTAAAAAAAAAAAAAAAAAAATCAAAGAATTACTATGGTTAGACAAACATGGTATTACCATGCTAAATGTCCATAAACAGTATTGTCAAAGTACATATCTAAAATACTATGGTATTACCATGGTACTTGCCTTAAAAAACAGTTTTACCATTGTACATCGCCAGAAAACATGGTATTATCATAGTTCATTTCCAAAAAACAAAACAATACATGGTATTACCATGGAAAATGTCCAAAAACATAGTATAATCAAGGTACATATCTAAAACACTATGGTATTACCATGGTAACTGTCTTAAAAACTGTTTTACCATCGTATATCTCCAAAAAACATGGTATTGCTATGGTCCATTTTCAAAAAACAAAACAAGACATTATATTGCCATAGAAAATGTCCATGGTAATTGGAAAAATATACTATCAAAGTGCATAACACTATGGTATTATCATGGTAATTGTTTAAAAAACATGGTATTACCATGGTGTCACGTCAAAAGCACATTTTATTATTATGTCTAAAAACATGATGCGTCAAAAAATATGGTGTTACTATGGTACTCATAGTACTATTAAGATACACATCTATACATATATCTACTATATATCTATCTATTTTTACCATAGAACTAGTCTAAAAAAATACCACCATACATCTATAAAAACATGGTATTACCATGGTCCATATTCAAAAAACAACCAAAAAATACAAAAACAAGGTATTACCATGGTACACAGTGAAAATAAAAAACACAATATTACCACATCTAAAAATACATATTATGGTAAGTGAAAAAAATAATTACCATTGTAAATGTCTAGAAAACATGATATTAACATGGTATCATGTCTAAAAATCATGGTATTTTCAAAACACAAAAAAAACCATGGCATTACCATGGAAAATGCCCAAGACCATGGTACTATCAATGTAAATATCTGAAACACTATGGTATTACCACGATACTAAAAAAAAAAGTTTTACCATCGTATACTTCAAAAAACATGGTATTACCACGGTACGTTTTCAAAAAACAAAACATGGTATTACCACGGTCCGTTTTCAAAAAACAAAACATGGTATTACCATGGTACATGCCAAAAAACCCCCAGCATATTACCAAGTCTAAAAAATATATCATTATGGTAAGAAACATAATTACCTTGCTAAATGTCATAGTATTAGCATGGTATCATGTCCAAAGAAATGGTATTACCATATTACCATGTCTCAAAGCACTTACCAATAAAGCACAAACATACTTCCTTGGTATGCTGGACATGTACTATGGTACTACCATGGTATTCTTGGAGTAGCATGTAAAGAGATGAATTTTAGTACCATAGTATGTTTGAAATGACCATAGTATCTGAATCTAGTGAAGATGATCTCAGTATGTACTGTAGTGTGTAATATAAAGCTATTCTGCATGAGCGTGCATGTACCTTCCTGTGGCCGCTCTCTCCAGGAGGGTCTTCAGGCAGCATCATCTTCATGTATTCTTCTTTAGACATGTTGGGCTGCTGACCTCCGTCCTTCAGTTTGTCCCGTCCTCTGTCCTGCAGCCGACAGGACGTCTCCGTGGCGTACAGCTGCCTGCGGGACACACAGAGCCGGACACGGATTATAAACACAGGCCGGAGATGCTCAGAGAGTTCAGGAGCGAGGGAAGAGCAGGGTCACTCATGCTGGTGGTCAAACACTGAGGATGGAGGGGCATGTGTGAAGCAGGACAGAAGAGCTGTAGATGCTGCAGGTCAGTGTAAAGTCATGATAATCACAGTATCACACCGAACACTAAACTACGAGCTAATGCTAATGTTCCTCACACATCCTTTCATCGGGTGAAGACGAGGAAGGGGAGAGATGGTGACGGGGCGATGTGACCTTGATGCTGCTGTGTGTGTGTGTGTGTGTCTCACGCAGTGTGTGAGTCACTGGCAGCGTGTTATATAGCTGTCAGACTGCATGCACACACAAATACACACACAGGCTAAAACTAAACCGGAATTACAAAAGAAATCACATTTTAAATACATTCATTAAATACATTCAAATGACATTGATCTAGCAATCCCCAGCAATTTGCAAAAAAGTTAGTTATCCTGGAGCATGTGGTGAATTACTGTAAGTAGCTAAAAAAAACCGAATACAACATTTTAATAAAATTACAATTACAAATAAAAAGCAAATACAAATAAATCACACAGATAAATATAGAACAGTGTTGTTATACCAAAGAACAAGAACAGCACTATATTAAGACATAAAACTAAACAAAAATTTGAACTAATTTTTTTCAATAGTAAATTAAATTATTAAAACAAACTCAGCAAATAATGATAATAAAATATATTAAATTTTTTTATGTATATTTATGTGTGTGTGTATGTGAGTTATATATATATATATATATTAATATATATATATATATATAACTCACATACACACACACATAAATATACATAAAAAAATTTAATATATTTTATTATCATTATTTGCTGAGTTTGTTTTAATAAAAATAGGCCTATACGAGAAATATATTTTTACTTAAATAATAAATTAAGAAAACGAAAGAAAAACTGTGCAACAAGTAGCCTAGTATGCAGAGTTTCGGTTCATTTTTGTGCTGCACAAAAGGAAACTAAGCTTTAGGCTTATTTTACAAAAGCACAAAGATTGTATTTATTGTGAATGTACACAAATAAAGGCAAACCTTTTACAATTCCGATTATCTTTAGGACTAAAAGGAGTAGTTGCTTCCACTGTTAGAAGGAAAAAATTCAAGCGATTGCGCCGGCGCCGCA
>NW_015662919.1:1081604-1104063 GCF_001515625.1 Sinocyclocheilus rhinocerous
TAATATATATATACACACACACACACACACACACATATACAGTATATATAATTAATTAAAATTAAATTAAACATGCAAACAATAATGAAACAAGTAATGTATTAAACTAGCCTTTTTTTAAATAAATAAACGAAATAATCAAAACATAAATTCAATAAATAAATAATAATAATAAAATTAATATATATATGCAAAAAATAACAATAATGCAAATAACATATATAATAATACAAGTAAGGGATAATGCACAGCTCATTGGAACGTGAGTGAAGTACATAATAAATAATAATTTGGCATTCAAATACATCGCGAATACAGAAACATTTGACTTTGTGTCAAATGAGAGACCCAACGTTGGTTTCAGATTCGTTTTAGCCTAAATGAATTCGTTTTGGCTTGTCGTTTATATAGCTATAGCTTCTCTTATATTTTTGATTCTTGTTATTTTCTAAATACTGTTAATTGAAAGGATTTGTTGTGGAGTGAGGGGAACTAAAATAGCCTAGCTATGTTTACAGTGTTTATTATAATGTTTGTAAACATTTCGCGTCGGCATTAGGCCTATTTCTGAATGAAATAATAAAATGTGACTTATATGCAACTTGTTTTTTTTTCTCTAAATTTTTTTTTTTTATTTATAAGCGTAGCGTATTTTAACCATGCAGCAAAACTTTTTCTATATTTTGATAAATTACTGAAAAAAAAAAAATTACTTTTTAAACCATTTAACTGATTGTGTTAATCGGTCAAAATTCTTAGTCGGTTAACGGTTAACCGGTTAAAATGAACATCCCTAACTAGTATATATTATGGTTAAACCTGCTGTATTCAACAGCCTATTACAGACCCAGAATCAGGCTCAGCCTTGGGCTGACAGGTGTCCACAGGGAAAACAATGACAGACATTTCCATGCACAGCTTCAGTTCTTCTGGAATATCCTTAATAATACTAGACGAAACATAAAATATACAAGCTGCAGCAGAGTTAAAAATACTCAGTGAGTGTGTAAATACTGGAGATGAGTTAATTAATATTGTGAAAAGGTCACATTAAGATGTGTGCCGTCTTTTACGTATTTCGTCTTGGATAAAAATAACAACTGAGCAATGCAGCGAAAATCCAAACAAGTGCAATAGTGAAGAAGACGTATTAAAACTAACTCAAAGCCCGCAGGCGCTGGACAATGTCATCACAGCTGTCTGGCACTAGCGCCGCAGTTTTAACACACTTGGTGACCCATTGGCCTTTACTGGTGTATGTGTCTATGAGCAACTGTTGATACGAGCACTACAGGCTATGTCTGAGTCTGACAGAAAGTGTCGAGGTGAGCGAGGAGAGGAGGGTCGCTGCAGCACAGCAGGGAGAATTTCAGCGAGACATTTACACTCAGTGAGGAGAACAGAAAGGTCAGGGGTCGAAGGGAAAGTTCACTAACGGCGTGAGCACAAACATACACAGTGGGGGTGTGTGTATGTACCTGGACCGCTTGGCTAGAGCCTTCAGAAGGAAAGACAACAAGCTCTCGGCTCCACTGAGCAAAAGAAGCCGAGGAAAGTAGAAGAAACAGAGAAGTAAGTAAGCAGCTGCTTTCACATGGCGAGCGGTTTATAGTGTCAAGTTGCACTGCAAACAGGAAAAAAGATTCATTAGCAGGCACAATAAATGTGTGTGATATTGGATGATTTGTCTAGAGGCTGGGTTATGTAACGTAAAATAAAGGCTGAGGTGGAATAAACAAGGAAAGGAGGTGCTAACTGCATTCCACGGCTTCTTTCATAACAGTTGGGAAAAGCAGCTCAGCCGCACCATCAATCTAAGAAGAGTTTAACTGGAAACCTTTACTGAACAAAATACATCAGTGGAGAGATGGACCTGAGAGAGTTTGATTTAGAGCACAATTACACACTTGCTATCTGAATGTGGACATAACATACATGCCTACTGTTGTCAAATAAGTCTAATTATAATAATTACAGACTAACCCACACTGGATAGATAGAACGATAGATATAGGAAAGACAGAACGACAGAAAGATAGATAGAACGATAGAACGATAGATAGATAGATAGATAGATAGATAGATAGATAGGAAAGACAGAACGATAGAACGATAGATAGAACGATAGATAGATAGATAGATAGGAAAGACAGAACGATAGATCGATAGGAAAGACAGAATGATAGATAGGATAGAACGATAGATAGAATGATAGATAGAACGATAGGATAGAACGATAGATAGAATGATAGAACGATAGATAGAACGATAGATCGATAGAACGATAGATAGATAGATAGATTTGAGGTAAATCATCTCAATGCCGAAAGTGGCCAAATTTACCTAAATTCATCAAACATAAATCAATACAACTTTTTCCCACTAAAGCCATTATCTAAAAAATAAAAAGACCTAAAAAGATCTCTTAAAAGAACAGCAGAGGTGGCTCAATCGCTTCCCATCCAGGATACGTTTGGAGTCCAGTGGGCAACACCGATCTTCTGTGTGGACCGGTACAGTTTACAGGGATCGGACATCAGCGTACAGATCAATAATGAGAAGAGACACATGCCAAGTATATTACGTCTGCACGTTTACAGAGCTGATTTAGGACAGAACTCACTTCAATCAAGCCCTGTTAATCTACTGACGGTTCTCGGATCGATAGAGGAAAGATTCACTTTGATCTGTAACCTATTGCAGATGGTTTTCCGTCCTTGAAAACTGGAATTGCTTGATGATTGTGCCAGCGGAGAAATTAATTGGATAAAAAGAAGTGAGAGACCTTCGTCACTGGCTAAATTCAGCCTCAGAATAGATTGGTCTCTCCTGGCCTTTTAAACCAGACACTTAATGAGTCACGCTGGCACAAGCTTGGAGGTCAAGATTAAATTTAATCAAATCTAAGGCCCAACCTAATTGTTCGCATTAGGAAATTACAATACAACTCTTTTTAGACATAGTTTTACTTGAGTGCTTTACACGCTCTAGAGATTTCAAAGTCTCAGAGTATGTGGAAATGGCCAATGGTAAATTAAATTAAACAACAAATAACTCTTACTGTATTTGAAGTGTCTTAATGTTGCTTTTAGTGGCCTAAACAATTAACTCCCAAATAAACCAGTCATACCAGCAGATGAATCCCATTCCACACACTCACCCAAACTCATATAACTGCTTTAACCACTTTGAGTATAAGACTGCTATAAATCTGATTTAGGAAGGGATCCGACAACTTATCTGCACATAGACAAAAATGAATCCGGTATAAATCAAATGAAACAATAAGGCACTAAAAATGGACTTTGAAATTTTATATAACCAAAACAATATATGAAGAGTTCATTTGCAAAAACCGATAAACTCCACTTTAAAAAAAAATGAGCTGATTGCCGTGCATTATTCTCCACATATAGCGCGATCTGAACCCTAAACACGTTTTGTCAAAAAAGCTGGTTTTGTCCGCTTTCAAGGCATCGCGAGTTCACGTTTTACTGCAGAAGCCGACAAGCGCCCTTGTTGTGACAAGGCTACTTTCACTTTGAAAAGACGTGCTAGCTGAGAGGAGTTTCGTCAAAGCTGACTATAAGTGATCGAGGATGGGATATTAAACAACAGTAACAACATCATGCGTTGAGCACATGAGTTGAAATAAACGTGAAAGCCTTATCTGATATCATTCGATGATGAGAAAGACAGTTCAGTAAAGATGAATATGGTAATCTTGAACAGAGCAGTTCCAATCGCAAAGCAAATCCAACATGCAGGTAATCCAACAAGAAAGGTTACATCTTTATAATCCTTGTGCATGAGATCCAAGAGATCCACAAGTTGAAGTAATGAAATAGTTAATGAATAGAAATCCTCTTTTTGATCTCCAAGCAATGAATGACAACAATATTATTGCTAGTGGCAATAAAGAGTCCTTTTCGATTGAGCTTAAAACCAAAGTTTCCCAATCAGGACTTAGAGCGGTTTGTGGTAACACAGCCAGTAGGCCATGCTGCCTCTCCCAACAAATCTGACTTTCTCTACCACCCACCTGGGTAAATGCAAGTCACTAGAGCACCCTAGCACTCCTGGTGGTGTGTAGTAGTATTACTCTCAGAAAGAAAAAAAAACATGGTAACAGGCCTGAGCCTGTTATTGGGGGCTCGTCCGGGATCGGTTTGTCATCAGACCTCCTACGCCGGCTTTGTGTGTGTGCATTAGTGCTGGGCCCTGGCTTCTGGCTACTGTGGGGGACTGCCTGGGCACTGGAAGTTTCTGGAGAGGACGTGTGCTTGAAGCTGTGGGGTAAGGAGCTGCTGGAGTGGTGGGAGCCACTGGCCAGTGCACATGGGATAGAGGAATGTGAGACCCAACCATCAAAGCAACATTAAATGAATTCCTGTACTGCTTAATTTAAGCACCAGTGGTTAGACAAAGAAGGGAAATAACTTTACAAATGGTGCCCAGTGGCATGTTTATGGCGTTTTTACACCTGGCTCATATGGTGCTTTAGTTTTTGGAATCTGGTGCTTTTTTCCTTAGTTTAGTTTGTTTATGCTAGAGGTGTCCAAACCAGGGGCTGGATTCACGAAAATCTTCTTAAGATAAATTCCAAGATGTTCGTAAGAATGTTCTTAAGTGCAATTCTTGAAAATTTCTTAAGTTCTCAAATATGTTCTTAAGAAGTCTTTCTGAATACATGGCTAAAGATGCACTGATAAACTTACTTCAAGGATTGTCTTTTTGCGCTTCCTGCAGATTACTGTAATAATCCTAATAAACGTGCACACTATTTCCATCGCGACCAGCTTAACTGGCGCTCGGCTTCGCATTTTTAATGCGGTGTTTTTGAACAGTTGCTTTTAAAGAGCCTGTCTCAAGCTGCAGCGATCTGTTTCATTCATTTTTGTGCTGTGATTTTGTGCTCTCTTCCAAGTGAACAGTTTCTGATGTCCGCGCTGCTACAGAAAACGTGTCCTGTGTATGGGCACATTCATATACGCTGAATATTGCCAAAGATTATGTCGTATTCAGAGGCGGACAGTAACTAAGTACATTTACTTGAATATTGTACTTAAGTACACTTTTTGAGTATCGGGTCGTATTTATAGGCTAAAATTAAAAACGAGCTCCCTATCGGACACATTTTTGAAAAGTTGTTACTGAATTTTGAATTCAGCAAAAAGTCGCGCTACACATAATCATGACCAGTCATTGTTTACATTATCAGTCATCGCTGTCACTTCAGAAAACTTGTGCACATCCCTATTAATAGTCCTATTGTGTAGCCTATTATATGTAGCTATTGTTGTTGTAATGTTCAAATATAACAATTAATTTGAAATAACCCAATAAATTCATTAAATCATTATTATGGATTTAAGACAAGTCTGGGGCTATCCTAACTTTAAGAAGTTATTTACAATGAATTTTAAGAAGATTCTTTTCAAGAATTTAATTCTTTTTAAGTTTTGTCTTGAGAACAATCTTTGGGAATACAAAATATTCTTAACTTGTTTCTTAGGTTAAAAAAATAAGAAGAAAATGGCAGTTAAGAAGACATTTTTTCTTAAGAATGTCTCGTGAATCCGGCCCCAGTTCTTGGAGGACCACTGACCTGCAAAGTTAAGCTCCAACCCTAATTAAATACACCTGAACCAGCTAATCAAGGAAAAATTCAGACTCACAAGAAACTTCCAGGCAAATGCGTTGGATCTGGTTGGAGCTAACCTCGGCAGGACATTGGCCCTCCAGGAACAGATTTGTACATGCTTGCTTTATATTAAAAGTGTAACTGACCCGTCGCAAAGACCAGCCCACTTTGGCCATGGCGCTCTCACGCCACACATCATGTCCTCACGTAGTGAAAAATACATCGCGGAGCAAAGAGGACACTGACAACGTGCCGTCAGACAAGACAGAGCACATAACATTTGGTATGATACAAAGTCTCAGCTTTCAAATTTTGTCTTTTTAAAAAAAATTGGAACAATAAATACCGTTTTGTGGCTCTTAAATGTGTGGTGACAGATCGCTGTAGCGCCTCAGTTCAAGAGGCACATGAACCGATCGTCTCTTCCTCTTTTCTATAGCACAAAATAAACATGACTGAACATTAGAAGGTATCTTGTTTCAACAGCGGAAAGATGACAATACACACCAATTAATCTACTCTCCTGTCTGGTTTGTTTGTCAGAAAAAAGGCAGATTCTGCGTTATGACTGGTCAGATCGCATGTCATCTCTTCCGGGCGAAGGGTCAATTGCTCTTCTCAGTTGAATCAGGTACATTGCAAGAATGCTGTCCCAACAAAGCCTTGATTTCCGCTCTAACTGATCATTTATTTATATATATAAAAGGCTTAAATATATATTCATATATTTAAGGCAGTGATTCCCAACCACGCTCCTGGGGCCCATTTCAATAAGGAGGTTCAACCAACTCGGAGTTAAAACTGGAACTCTTAGTTGACTTACTCTGAGATGGGGAAAAAAAGAGTTTTCGGGTTCAGAACAGCTGAATTGAGTTAGTTCAATCGACTCGGAGTAGGTTGACTCTGAGTTTAGCACGTGCACCACGACTATGAAAAGCCATGATCAATGGAGCTTCGATATTACGATTCACCATGGCAACAGTACCCGACAAAAAGACGATCGCTGGGCACTTTACTTACACTTTTAGAACATTTTCTTCATTTTTATTGAAAATAAATTCTAATATGATATGTGATTGGAAAAGTGAGAAGAGCGAGCTCGGCAAAAGCCAGACTCGAACCCGATCAATCACGTCACAAGCTAGTTTTCCGCTCCCAACGCTTTACTGCCTACACCACTGAAGTCGTTAATCATGCGCGTCGTATTTAACCTTGTGTCACATTGGAGAGCGGAGCTACTGTAAATTTGCACTTAGTAATAGACACTCCGAATAATCTTGTTTTCCATTTGCATTAAGATTATTTTTATTACCACACTGGCAGATAATTTTACTTAAGTAAAATGCACTTAATTTAGATCCCCCCAGGAAATAAGACTAAATATCTTATATATTTTTCTTATATAGTCCTCATTTAAGGGTTAACATGCTCAGAGTTTTCACTTAACCTCCTTTCTGAAACGGGCCCCTGGAGTACCAACACTGCACACTGTGCATATCTCCTTTGACCAACACACCCATTTCAGGTCTTGGGAGTCTCTACTAATGAGCTGATGAGTTGAATCAGGTGTGTTTGATTAAGGAGACATGCAAAACGTGCAGTAATGAGGGTACTCCAGTAACGAGGTTGGGAACCACTGACTGATGTAGAGGATAATCCATGGCTAGGTGTGCGTTACATAATTTTAATGCACAACAAGTAGGCAAAAAACCACCCAAATGCACAGCAAGTGAATATCAAGGTGTGTACTCTGCAAAGAGAGGGCAGTTTTACTCACATGTGATTTGTAACACATTTGGGTATGCTTTAAAATGTTGCCTTGTGAAAGTGAATGGACCCAAGAAGAGAATGCAATATTGTAACAATTTAAGTCCCTGTTTTGGAACAAAGCAAATGATGTACAGGTCTGAAAACACCTTTAAAGTGATTAGATCAATAGCGATACAATGCAGCCGGTCTCTAGGAATGATCCCTTGGCCTTCCGTTTAGGAGACAGCGGGTGAATTCTGCATTGACAGCGCTCTGTTCGGGCAACTTTTGAAATACATTCACAAGACAAACATGCACACAAAAACACACACATCAGAACTGACAACATGCCTATGAGCAGGACCCTGACCTTTCTACAACAGCATGACAGCTGCCATTCTCTCCGTCCATCTCTAAGAGACTTCTTACCATTTTTCTGCCTTTTATATAATAGTCTATACTCACAAGGGTTTAGTCAACATAAGAAGCTCTAATAATACTCCTTAAAGTTATGTACTTTTGAAACCTCACTTATCCATGCATTTGAAGACAGTTGGTTCTGAAGAACATGAGAACACTCTTAACATAATAGAAGGTAATTTGACAATTTTGCTAATGGTTTTCCTGAATTGCTCTGCAGTGCAAAACAAAGCACTGTTTCACTGTATGGATGGAAAATAACCCTATATGTCTACATTTAAGTGCTATACACAAAGCCATCTATTTTTCCCTTTAAAAACATTTTCTATTATCCCATGTTATCTCAGTTGCACAACTTTTATGATCACTCAGTACAATGCAAATAATGTCTTCAATGCAAATCAAGACAATATAACTTTCTTTTCCATGATGCAAAAAAGAGACTGCAATTGGAAACAAGCTTAATTGGCCTGGAATCACTGGAAATAATTTTTCAGCTGCACCAACCGAGTGCTTCAAATACACACTACCATTCAAACATTTGGGGTCAGTAAGATTTTTTTTGTTAAAGAAATTAATAATTTTATTCAGCAAGGACGCATTACATTCGCAAATGACATTAAAGACATTTATAACAAAAGATTTCTATTTCAAATAAATGCTGTTCTTTTGAACTTTCTATTCATCAAGCAATCCTGACGTTTTCCACAAAAATCTGTAGCAGCACAACTGTTTTCAACATTGATAATAATCAGAAATGTTTCTTGAGCAGCAAATCAGCATATTAGATTGATTTCTGAAGGATCAAGTGACATTGAAGACTGGAGTAATGATGCTGCAAATTCAGCTTTGATCACAGGAATAAATTATATTTTACAATATATTCAAATAGAAAACAGTTCTTTGGAACTGTAATAATATTGCACAATATTAATGTTTTTACTGTACTTTTGACCAAATAAATGCAGCCTTGGCAAGCAGAAGAGACTTCTTTCAAAAATTATCTGTATGACCCCGAACTTCTGAACTGGTCAAGCTTTCAAAGTGAGGACAGAAAGTCAGTGTTAGCAATTTAGATGTAAAAACCCTGCTGACCTGTTATTAAAAAGCAGCATTCCTCTCTCTCCAAGTGAATACACACAGCTGGATATGTAAAATGTCCAGACAAGCAAAGCACTTTATTAATTGTGTGTAACTGAAGAATATGCACATATTTATAAACAATAACTGATAGCAGACTGAGAATTGCACATTTTCTGTTGTTAGCATTCCACAGCTGAAATCTAGCCAGTAGGCTAATCAATAATGCTGGCAAAAACATTATCCGAACATAATCAATCAGGAAACACTTGATCCATTCAGCCTCAAGCTACAAATCTGACCCATTTATATTCTCATAAACATCAGCTCTCTCTCTTTTGCTCACCTAGAATGAGACGAGATCTCGCTCGGGTCTCCCATACTCCCATCCGCGGGTGCATGTCCGGTGGCAAGAGCTGTGCCGTAGCTCTGGGGAAGGTACAACCTGCCGTGGTCCTCCTCCGTGGACCCTTCTTCTGTCAGCTCCGGTGTCCAAGGGTGTCCCGGATCAGACGCTCCGTGGCCCTGGAGCATTACGCGGGCCACGGATGCACTGGCGACCCCTGGGGTCATGCTACAGGGCGCGGTGTCAATGCCGCTGTCTGTGGAGGCTCCTTTGATGTAGGTGAGACCCAGCATCTCTGGATCCATCAGGTCCCCGGAGCCGAAGTGCTTCTCATCACTGTTACTGCTGGAGGCGTTGCTGGACAGAGTGTTACTGCTGGAGTGGCTGGAGTTCTTATCGCCGCCCTGCTGGAGGACAACAGATACCAAGAAAACATTAATAATAGGGCACTTTTTTGGCAAGACATTTACTATGGCATGTTTGCTATCTTTTATAGCAACAACCTAAAAAACACCCAGAATACTCTAGCAACTACGTTGCATTATTTGCATGGGCAAGAACCACATATATTTTCTTAAATAACATATATATAAATATAAGAAAAATATTTAAAATAAATATATTAAAATAAAAAATTAATCTATCTGCAACACAAATATAAATATATTTAAAAAAAATAAAAATAAATTCAAATAAATAAATGAATACTTAAAAAAAAAATACTCTTGCAACTGCACTGCAATATTTGCATGGGCAAGAACCACTTATATTTTCTAAAAAAACAAACAAACAACAGAGATAGAAATATATAAAAAAAAAAAAAACTAAATTCATACAAAAGATACTCTAGCAACTGCTTTGCAATATTTTATATATATATGAGGAGTTCGTTTGCAAAAACTGATAACTTCAGAAATCAAGTTTTTTTTATTGCGCATTCCAAGTAATATCAATCAAACTGCAGTTGGGTTGTTTTGATTAAGTAATAATAACTTAAATACAGGTAATTTACAAAATTAAAGTTCATTAAAAGTATGTTTTTTTTTTACATATTAAAAGTTTGTTTTATAGCAAAAGCAGATAACTCCACATTTCATGTTTTAGAGTAAAAAAAAACACTCGTTTAATCTTTGTAATCTCCTCAGATGACAATGTAGATGCCTGACAAACGTTGTTGTTGCTGTGATCATAAACTGTATGGATGTGATTACACGCAATACATGGAGCTTTACCCTCACCATTGTAACGCTCTGCTTTTGCAAGGTTCGTGAAAACGTTTCAGCTTTTATTTTCCTTTTTCGCCCTGAAGAAGTTCCCGTTCAGTCGGTCACTCTCGACGTCACGTCGGATGACCGACGAATTGGGATCTCACTTAGAGAGACCAATCTACTTCGAGTGTAAACTAAACGAGCCAATGCACATTGGCATGCGATTATTGCATCCAGCTGCCGCTGATCACAGCGTGAGTATAAGTAGGCAGCAGATGCAGCGCATATTCAGCTTTTCGCTTTACACTCGAAGTAGATTGGTCTCTCTAAGCGAGATCCCAATTCGTCGGTCATCCGACGTGACGTCTCCGTTCCCTCCTTCAGGGAACGAGGGTTACCATACGTAACCGAGACGATATCACAGGTTCATCAAGTTTGACGAAATTATCCATCCTCGATCACTTATAGTCAGCTTTGATGAAACTCCTCTCAGCTAGCACGTCTTTTCAAAGTGAAAGTAGCCTTGTCACCTGACCTGAATAAAGCGCGCTGATTCGCTAAAATATTTTTTTGCATGTAAGCTATAGCTTCTGACCTTTAAATCAAAACAGATTCGTGATTTTATGACATCAATTACTGCTTTATTTATTCAGAAATACAAGTATCTTAATGTTATTTGTGTATTTTACGTTCATTTAACGTCCCCTAAATAAAACACTAGGGCTGTGCAATTAATCGCATGCGATTGTCAAGCGCATCTCGTCAGTAAAGCCAGTTCCGTGATTGGTAGTAAATCGCCATCACCTGCTTTCAGATGGAGCGGCATTTAATACACAGAACCGTAGTTCACTGACATTCTAGGCAATATTGCCTAATTGTCAGTGAACTACGGCTCTGTGTAGTAAATGTCGCTCCATCTGAAAGCAGGTGATGGCGATTTACTACTAATCACGGAACCGGCTTTACTGACAAGATACGCATGACAATGGCATGCAATTAATTGCACAGCCCTATAAAACACCTTACCGGATGGGAATTATAACCCAGGGGAGGCTTACCGATCGATCTGCGCAGCGCAGCTTCAAGTCAAACACACCTACTGTTGACTCTGTCGCACACTGGATGTGTCATTCTGTACGTGCATTCTGCAAATGAAATGCTGCGATCCAAAACAGTGAAACTAACCACCATTCAGGCAAAAGTTTGTTTCAAGAATGACCACACTGCTGACGTGATCTTATCGTTATCACAGCCTGAGCACATGTGAGCTATTCGTCTTATCGGCCAGGCATATCGGCATCATTTTTCATATCGGGCCGATGCCGATATTTTTATTTTAAGCTTTTATCGGCTGATTCTGATAACGTTCCGATAATAGCGTGCATCCCTAATATATATATATATATATATATACACAGTATATATGTAATATGCGTAATAAAATACATATAAATAATAAATATATACATGAGATATAACTAACACTGCCAGCATAAGTCACAAGGTTCAGTGTTTCAGAGCACATGTATTAACAGCTAAAATGTGGGTTTAAACATTATACAAAGGAAACAAAAAAAGTAGCTCATTGCAACACAATAAATATCATCCCATTGTCTACGTGACATTTTGTGCATGCTTGCATATTTTCTGATCTATAATTCTAATTAGCAGATGGAAAACAGGCCGTATCTGCTGTCATATTCTGTCATTTGACACCATCTTTAGTCCAAACTAATATCATGCCAATTTAAATGTACCACTGCACACTGCAAAGACCAGCACAACTAATTACTGTGAGCTAATGAATAATTCTGTGACTGATAATGTATGCAAATATGTGCTGTATTCATTAATTAGTGCGCAGACAATAGGCGTAATAAATCAAGAGAGCAGAGCCGTGTACATCTCCCAGCGGATATGGACAACAGCATTTTACACAATGCAACAGACATTAGAGACCATTTCAGAGATTAAAAGGTTTGTAAGTTATTGATATAGATGGTAGAAGGCAAACAGACAATAACAAACATAATTAAGAGACTGATCCTGACATTAAACCTGCTTTTATACAGACTGCCATGAAATGATCCAACACACTTATTAATGCAGCTGTAAAACTCATTCCACTTAACGTGGATAATGAGACGGTCCTTTAATCTTTCATATTTTTCCATATTTGTTAAAAGGCTGTACAGATACAAACCGCCTATAGCTCTTCCTCACAGACACACAAATAATTTTCTGTAGATTAAACATCCTCAGGATCTTAAAGTCTTCAGAGCAACTGAGAAAAGCATTAGAGAACATGCCATAGGAATGAGCTTTGGAATGAGTTTTAGTAAAATGGTGTAAAAACTTATTGGATATGATACTTGATGTGGGCTGGAATGAATTAAGACATTATCTGCAATTTTCTTTAATAGAAATTTTTAAATTACGAAGTTACGTGATTAAAAACCACAAACTGCAAAAACTGTTTGCAAATGAGAATGGAGGCAAATGCTCTTCACAGTCATTGAAAGAGAAAAGTCTCATTTGAAAGAAATTACAAGTGATAACATTAGTGTAAGTGAAAAAGTAATGAACGTTAATTTACCTTGGAACAAATGAGAATGATCTTACTAATGTTATACGTTTTCATTCGGGGGGAAATATATAAATATACAGTATATATATATCAGGGGCGTTTCCTCCCAGGAGGCAAGTGAGGCAGTGCCTCAAAAAATTGGATGAGAATATAAAATCATAGTACAAAATAAAACAATGCAAATATTACAAAATATGACATAAAAAGCGTATAAATCACTCGTTTTTCTAAAGTAAAACTATTCAACAGCGACACCAGCAGGTAAAGTAACAGCGGAAGTCCGCGTCTCTCTCGCCTCCCCTGAACCCATTGAGTTTTAACAGACCAACTAAAGCGTGCGGTGAGTTTGGTGGGGGGTAATTGAGAATGAATGGGGGAAAGTCACGTGACAGGAGGCAATGCCTCCATCGCGACATGACTGGATATGGTTATGATCGGCTATGGTTGGTTCATGCGATAAATCTCGCCTCTTGTGTTTGTGCGCATTCTGCGTTCGCGAATCAGTCTGAATAAACAAAATTATGGCATTAATGGGAAGACTCATTAAATTGTAAGTAAGCAATACACACACTTATATATCACCACTTTGTCACGTCAAAATCAAACTTCAAATGGCCTGAAAACATGATATGTTTTTTTTTTTTGTGAGGAATCAGCTTGTTGAAATTAAAGGTACATCTCCGCGTCTGTGATAGTATTTACAGAGCTTTGATGACCGATGACCCAAAAATAATTGTATTATTATACATAAGTTTATGATATATATATTATTATTATATTATATTTTATATTATATATATGATTTTATTTATATATTTATTTTTCTTACAGTATTATTATTCATTCAATACGTAAAAGTGAAAAATGTTATTAAAAATGATTTCACTCAATATTTGTGCACTAGTCATTTTTATGCTTATTATGAGACTTTAAGATACTGAATATATATATATATATATGACTGTAATAAAAATAAACATACAAATAAATAAATAAATATATTTATATATTGACTTATTTTATACATTTATTTATATATTCATTTTATTACAATATATCATTCAATACTGAAAGTATAGATAAAAAAATCTAAATCAAAATTATATTAATAATCTTAAATAAAAAATAATAAAATAATACTACTACATACATACATACTATAAGGTAAAGTAACAGCGGAAGTCCGCGTCTCTCTCGCCTCCCCTGAACCCATTGAGTTTTAACAGACCAACTAAAGCGTGCGGTGAGTTTGGTGGGGGGTAATTGAGAATGAATGGGGGAAAGTCACGTGACAGGAGGCAATGCCTCCATCGCGACATGACTGGATATGGTTATGATCGGCTATGGTTGGTTCATGCGATAAATCTCGCCTCTTGTGTTTGTGCGCATTCTGCGTTCGCGAATCAGTCTGAATAAACAAAATTATGGCATTAATGGGAAGACTCATTAAATTGTAAGTAAGCAATACACACACTTATATATCACCACTTTGTCACGTCAAAATCAAACTTCAAATGGCCTGAAAACATGATATGTTTTTTTTTTTTGTGAGGAATCAGCTTGTTGAAATTAAAGGTACATCTCCGCGTCTGTGATAGTATTTACAGAGCTTTGATGACCGATGACCCAAAAATAATTGTATTATTATACATAAGTTTATGATATATATATTATTATTATATTATATTTTATATTATATATATGATTTTATTTATATATTTATTTTTCTTACAGTATTATTATTCATTCAATACGTAAAAGTGAAAAATGTTATTAAAAATGATTTCACTCAATATTTGTGCACTAGTCATTTTTATGCTTATTATGAGACTTTAAGATACTGAATATATATATATATATATACACTGTATATATAGTATTATTTTATTACAGTTTTTCATTCAATACCGAAAAGTATAGATATTTTACTCAACATTAAGGTGCACTAGGTCAATTTTATGCTTCTCACTATTAACTAAAGCCAGACTCATTAGCGGAGATGCTGCATATGTAGATTACAATTCAGTCACTTATAGTATGAAGATCATTTCAGCAAGGCAGCTTACTAGGTTTTGGAAGACAGCTTATACACTATATATGTACTACAGGAGCCTGTTGTTTCTAGACCCCGCCGTCCTGCACTAAACGATCATAATTTACTTTCAGCTGGACGCCGGTGGTCAGATGCTATTATAGGAACAGGCATTGTGAGATATTGGATAAAACTCACATCCAAGGTGAGAGACAGACGAACGTGAGCGTGTCCCTGATAACAGCACCAAGGGCAGACTGACCTTATCGGCATTCATTCATCACACTGATGCACATGCACACTGACAGCAGCAACTACAGGCCTCATGCGCCTCCGTCTGCGTGTTTGTCATATCAAGCTTCAGCGTATGCAGTAACACCCTAAAGTCGAGTCGAAGAAGTTTCCCAAGCAGAGGAAGCCCATGTTTCCACTTATGCAACGTGATTATATGGTTCATATGTGAAGTGTAAATCCGGCTCACCACATAAAACACATTCTGACACTGAAGGGAATTCCCATATTATGAATTCGTCCAGCATTTATAAACATACAGTTGCATATATAAACAAATGCCTCCTGATGGCTAGCCACAAACCAAATGAATTATACATAAAGCACATTTTGTCAGCGCTCTTCTGTCCTTTAAATGAACCAGACCTCATAAGCTCCTATACGGCTGTGTGTAGGACTAGCATGATTTTGGCAAGTAGGACATGTTCCTGAATCAACATCCTTGGTTCAAAATTACTATCAAGCAATACGATTTTAAGGGTTAGATTTATGGCTTCAGTAAGATTCTTATCAACCTATTATTTCATATTGATTTTAAGGCAGTGGTCCTCAACCAATGATTTATATAATACAAAACAAGCAATAAAATAAGCTAAAACAAAAAATTTTTTTTAGGTGAATTACACATTTTTTTCTTCCCTCAGCCTTGGAAAACCTGGATATATGGATATAAAATCTTATGGGCATGGGCATTTTGTATATAGAATATAATTATGATAATGTTTTCTAATTGTTTGAATATTTATTTTTTATTGTTGCATTTCCTGATTTTCGTTTAAATTTTTTTCTTAAAGTCTTAGAAATTTTGTTGTCAGTCTTTTTTTATTAGCTATTTTTTACAGTGGGAAAAATATTTATTTGATCCCCTGCTGATTTTGTAAGTTTACCCACTTACAAAGAAATGAAGGGTCTGTAATTTTTATGGTAGGTTTATTTTAATGGATAGAGACACAATACCAACCAAAAAATCCAGAAAAAACATTATATAAATTATTATTATTGAATTAATTCTTCAAGTTAAACTAAATGAAAAATTGTTGCCTTGGCAAATAGTTGATATAAAAACAGATTATTTTTTAAATATTTTACTTTCATTTTATTGTTTTGGTTAAAGGTTTAGTTAACTATAATAAGTGATTCTGAGCGAAATATTATTTAAAAATTCTCATCCAAAATTTACATTTCCAATAGTTAATTTGAATTAATTATTTTAGTTGCCCATGTTAATCTATGGAAACTCCTAGTTTCTATAAAAAAATTTAAAAAAAAGGTTTTGAAAACAGAGCTTTATCATTACAGCAGATGTACCAGAGGAAACTATTAGAGAACATGGAGGAGGGTTTGGATTATTGTAGTGGACACTGCAGGGCCTTGGAGTTATAAAGGTTCACTGTTTTAATGGTATTTAATGGTTGGGCTTATGTACGGTTCTTGGCATCACTTCTACTCTACAGGAGCGTTGAGTGGGAATAGTCTTACCCGCGTCGACTTGTTTGGCGAATCCTTGCCTCTTTCCTTCAAGGAGTTGAGGATCTTGGTGGAAGGGACGTGCCACTTCGCCTCTGTGAAGAAAACAGACTGACTGCAGCAAACACAAGAGCATAGACACGGTCTAACATGGTTTCTAGCTGGTCCAAACTGGTCTAGATGATTAGTCTTAGGGCTGGTAGACAACCTTGGACCAACTACTAATCAACTAGAGTATTCTAGAAACCAGACTGACTACAATAACTAGGGCTGAATGAAAAAATTTAATTGTGATTTTTCTGTTAAAAATTGCATTTGCGATATAAAATTGTATTTTGGTAGAAAGCCGCCAAACTTCTCTTTTGCTGACAACAGCTTATGAACGCTTCTCATTTGGGAAGTTTGGGAAGATGGTTAATTGAGTGTTGAGTTTTCAAATGCAGTTTTACCCAGATTAATCGGGTTTTTTTTCTCAGCAGGCTTTTTTTCTGAAAAGTTACCGTAGGGCTGGCCGATATGGCAAAAAAACAAAATCTCGATTTTTTTCAGAACGCTTGACCGATTCTTAATTTTTGCGATTTTTAACTAGTCAACTTGAAAATGTAACTAAAACATGATTAAAGTAACTTTTTCTTTATTAACCCTCAAATTAAAGAAAATTCTATTTTAAGTGCACCACACATGAAGTTGTCAACATGATGTAAATGCTAAACAAATCACTTGTTAAATATCTTTGCGGAAAAGATGCATGAACTACAACTACATCTTCTACAAACTTGTCTTATACATATTATATGTTCAGAAATAATACAAGGAAAATGCTTTAAAAAAATTCTCAAAAGTCACGGTAATTCAAATTCAAAATGACTGAAGGTATAACACCAGTAGACTATAATTAACAATAAATGTTCTGTAAAAACAATGAACAGTCACCATGATGCAAAGATGAAATATCAGACATACACTATTAGTTCTTTACAGGTTTTTATTTGATTGCGCTGCTTTTCCATAGTTTTTTCTATGTAAACATGGACACGTTTGACTGTTGCGCTCACTATGCATGAAACGGCTTTCTAAAAATGTGGCGCTCAAGTTAAAAGAACTTCAACTCCCATCTTCCTGCATTTTTTCCTATTCCACTGCCCGCGGCACATCTTTGTAAACACAGAAGTGCATTCTGTCTGAATGGCACCTAGTGATATATTCTACTTATAGTCCTTCACAGAGCGTGTCACACGTGAGCGGTTAATCAGAACTATGTAAACATGGACACGTTTGACTGTTGCGCTCACTATGCATGAAACGCTTTCTAAAAATGTGGCGCTCAAGTTAAAAGAACTTCAACTCCCATCTTCCTGCATTTTTTCCTATTCCACTGCCCGTGTCGCATCTTTGTCAACACAAAAGCGCATTCTGTGTGAATGGCAGCTAGTTCTATATTCTACTGATGGTATACTTCACAGAGCGCGTCACACGCGATCATTGTTTTCTCTTTCCTGTTATCATTGGCATATTGTCTAAGTGTCTAATTCTAATGTTTGGTAATAATTCAATTCAAAATTGTAAAAAAAAAAAAAATCGTGGCAAAACATTAAATTCGAATTCATCGATAAAATCGGAAAAAATCGCCCATCCCCAAGTTCCCGTATAATAATCTCCAGTATCTTTTCAGTCCAGTAGCTAATGTCTTCCTGACCTTCACTTGTGAGAATGATCAGTGTAAATGTGTGAATGGCACCTGCAGAGCGTGTCCTCTCGAGAGTCGGCTCTCTCTCCCTCAGCATCTCCCCGTCTCCCAGCATGCCCTGGGCTTCAGCCGAGCGCTCGTGGAGCACAGGAGACTGACACCTGCGGAAGAGTTCAGACTCATGGGAACGGCCAAAATGACAGCAACAGCTCATTTCTTTACTGATCCTAAACAACTGTCAGTCTTGATTATGGGAGTTGAGAAACATTGGATATTAATAAAAAAAGTTCAACAAAGTCTGGTAATAAAATGTGTGAAGGAGGCTTTTGTCAATGCTGTACGAGACATGTGAAATTTGCTAAAAGTGCGCTGTCTAAAAGTCTTTATGGCTGACTTTAAATTGAGTACTAATCACTTTTACTAAATTAGTAAATTACCAGTTACTTTGCCTGAACATTGATAAGGATACTTATGAATTAATTTCTAAAACCCAAATTAACCTAAGTCAGATGGACAATACGATAAACCCAAGTTTATTATAAGATTAAATAAAATATGTATACATATTTATATTATAAACACGTATAAATTAATAAATGTTTTTATTAATACTATAATACCAAATTAAACTATATTAAATAAATGAAATCTATACTAAATTAATATTAAATAATAATTATATATATATATATGAAATAATACAATTATTAATATATTGCTATTAATTGATTTATTGGATGATTTACATTAATTTAAATATTAATTAGACCAATACATTAGTACTAAATTAAACTATAATATATAAACTAAATTAACACTAAACTAATACTGACTAATATTTGATAAAAAAAATATCAATACAATTTTATTAACTGATTCATTGATTGATTTATATTAATATAAATATTAATTGGACCAATACATGAATTCTAAATTAAATGATAATAAACTGAATTAAAACAAAATAAATTTTATTTAAAAAAATGGAAAATAATTAGCAATATAACGCTATAAATGTTTTTGTTTGATTTATTAATTTAAATTAATTGAACCAATACATTATTAACTGATTCATTGATTGATTTATATTAATATAATTATTAATTGGACCAATACATTAATTCTAAATTAAATGATAACAAACTGAATTAAAACGAAATAAATTTTATTTAAAAAAAAAGATCAAAAGAATTATCAATATAATGCTGTAAATGTTTTTGTTTGATTTATTAATGTATATTAATTGAACCAATACATGAATGCTACATTAAACTAGAATAAACTAAAATACTGAATAATATTTGATAAAAATGATCAATATAATTTTACTAATTTACTGATTTATATTAATTGAGCTTTTCATTGGATTCATTTTCATTAATACTAAATTAAACTATAATAAATAAACTAAAATATGACTAAATACTACAATAATATTTGATAATAAAAATTATCAATATAATCTTATTAATTATATATATATGTGTTATGGAATAATTCTCTGTGAGTGTGTGTTACCCGTCGTATCCCGGCTGCTGGCTCCAGCTGGTGCTTGCGCAGGGTCCCGGGTCGCTGGAGGACGACTGGTTACTGGGTGAGCTGCGGTAGTGTTGGGACGAGCCTCCTTTACTGCAGGACGAGATCGGAGGCTTCTCAACATCCTGAACGCTCCTGCAGCGAGAGAAACAGACAGACACGCCAGCTGCTGCAGATCCAGAGGAGTGTGACTACAGCAGAGTTCAGATTTCAGCTTAACGTACAAACCGCGGATCAGAGAGAGTCAGGAGAGCAACATCAGGTGAGGACTGTCTGACAGCCTGACATCAGTGTGTCTGATCTTGAACAGCAGGAGAGTGCATGCAACATTGAGCATTACTTTATCTACCATGACATTCTTATCAATGCTGAGAAATTATGAAATAAAATCAAGCACATTTGTGCAAAAAGTCATGGATAATTAGGCAACACACAGTCTCATAATTATTGCAAGCATCAATAATAATAATAATAATAATAGCAATAATAATAATACATTTTATTCTATATTGCATTTTTAAATGCAGCTCCTCAAGCTGCTTTACAAAGAAACAAGCAATATAATAATAATAATAAATTATACAAAAACAAAATAATAAAATGAATGAACATGCAAATAAAAACTATGACTAAAACTACAATTATTCATATTATTATTACTTAATGTTATTGGTTGATTCATTAATTCATAATTTAATTCAAATACTGACTAATATTTGATCATAATTATCATATCTCATTTTATAAATTCATTTATATTCGTTAAATTACTAATTAGGTCAGTACATTAATAATAAATTAAAGTAAATTAAACTAAACAAATAAACAAAAGTAATACTAAATACTCAAAATATTTGATAATAAAAATGTTCAATATAATCTTATTAATAACTTTAACCTAAACTAATACTAAACGAATACTGACTAATATGATACAAATGATCAATACAACTTTATTAACTGATTAACTGACTGATTTATATTAATTGAATTATTAATTGGACCAATACATTATTATTAAATAAAATTAGAATATATAAATTAAATGAATACTAAATAAATACTGAATAATATTTGATCAATATCATTTTATTAATAAATTTGACTGATTGATCTATATTAATTGAATTATTAATTGTACCAATACATTAATACGAAATTAAATTATAATAAATAAACTTCATACTAAATAAATACAAATAAAATTAAAAATATTTGATCATAAAAATGACCAATATAATCTTATTAATAACTTTAGTCTGACATCAAAAACAGCTGAAACATTATTGAAACCTTGTTTTCTATTAAATATGTTATTGCAATTAACTTTTTCCTGTATTTCTTTGACATGTGGGCAAATGTGCATCTGGGTTTTCAATGCATACAGAAGATGTGCACAGCATGCATACTACAAATATAGTAAGTATTATAGTAATATGTTATTTTGAACATAAGCGCAGTCCTCACTGACTGCCAGCGACCCAATCACACGTCACCTCATTAAAAAGCACCAGTCATAAAACGCAAGCATCTGATCCTGAACATGCAAGAAGTCCTTTAACGGCTGTAAATATCTTACATTTATGCATTTAGAAGATGCTTTTATCCAAAGCGACTTTTCATTGCATTCAAGGTATACATTTAATCACTTCATGCATTTCCTTGTGAAAACGTGAGAGGTGTGTTTTTAGAGTTAGTATGAGTGCATCACTAATAAGAGGGTAAGAGAGTCCAGTGGTGTGGCTTTACTGAAGCGTGGCACAGCTCTCTCCACATGCGGTCTCATAGAGGAGCCGGGAAAGGTCATCAACACCGCGAGGGGCTTCCAAGTGAGAACAAATTGACCACATTATAACAAAGGCATATCGCCTGCATACCAAATACAGGAAGCTGAATTCATGATGATCTGTGTCAGCAGCAACACAACACTTTCCAGCAGCGGGTAAATTGTTAGTGCATGCTGAAACTGAAAATGTTTTAAAACTAAAATTATTATTTTTTTTTTTGCAATTTACACATATTTGAATACATTTTCCCTTTATGTGAATCAGGTTTGTGCAATGCAAAAAAATCTTAATGAGTATTTTTGACTTATTTGTCGGTAAAAATATCCTTAAAATAAAATTTATTTATTCAAGAAGCAATTCTGCAAACAATTTTAAGATATTTTCCAAAGGCAAATGAGGTTTTCAAGCTCCGAAAATGAACAATATACTATAGAATGGTCTGCAAGATTTTTGAATTTTTTGAAAGAAGGCTCTTCTGCTCACCAAGCCTGCATTTATTTGATCAAAAATACAGAAAAAACATCATTATTGTGAAATATTACTACAATTTAAAATAACCGTTTTCTATTTGAATATATTTATTTTCACATATTGAACCTATTTTCCCTTTATGTGAATCAGGTTT
>NW_015662919.1:1104147-1116475 GCF_001515625.1 Sinocyclocheilus rhinocerous
ATATATATTTTTTTTTTTATGTGCACATGTGAATCGCTGATAAAAATATCACAATAATCCACATCACTCCAGTTTATCGGTTTGCGTGTTCGTAAGAAACAAATCCATCATTAAGACGGTTTAACTTCAAACCATCGTTTCTGGGTAAAATATGAGTCCATAATCCATAATAACGCTTCCTCCAGTGAAAAAGTCCATCTCCTGTTGTCTCTCACATCAAAATCCACCCAACATATTTGTTTAGAGCTGTTTTTGCTTGTAAACGGTGCTTGATCTGTGCTGATTTCTCTCCTGATTCAGACATTTTCACTGTTTCAGACACTGTTTGGACTCTCATTCTGACGGCACTCATTCACTGCAGAGCATGAGACAGTGATGCAGTGCTACATTTCTCCAAATCTGATGAAGAAACAAAATTTTCACATATTGAACCTATTTTCCCTTTATGTGAATCAGGTTTTTGCACTGCAAATATATTCTTAATGAGTATTTTTGTTTTGTTTTTCAATTAAAATATCTAAAAATGAAATAAATATACTTAAGCAATATGGCATGCAATTTTAAGATTTGTTTTCATAGACTGTATCTTGAATATATGTGTATTTTGTCTTACTGCACTGACAGATTTTTTAAAACTTGTTTTTAACAAAATCATACGTAAATCAAGTGACCAAATCTGCCATTGCAGTAAGACAAAATACACTCATATTAAAGACATGATATACTGTATATCAAAACAAGTCTCAATATCTGCTAATCAAGCAAATTGATTTTGTTTCAAAATATTTTTACTGGAAAGCAAGGCAAAAAGACTAATTGAAAACTTTTTTGCATTGTGGATCAAGTAGGAAAGATGATATTATTAGTAAAACCAGAAAAACGAACGATAAGATAAAAATTTAGGTCCATCAAACCTTGAGAATGTAACGGGGTATTAATGTAAAATCAAAAGGTAACGTGTCACTTTACTCATTAGTACGGAGTGTAACGTGCATTCATTGTAATACATTGTTCAGTATGCTTTCTGCAATTTGTATGCTTTTTGAAATCATAGAGCCCTAGACATCAAATGTCAGAAAATACACAACAAAAGGTTTCTGTGTGAAACGCTTGATCCTCTCACACTTCTTTCATCCTGCTGTATTTTTCGAGCATTCTAACACCCCGAGTTCTGCCTCGTTCATGAAATCTGAATGTATCTGCTTCATTCAGGAAGGCGATGGATTCACAGTTACACTCATCCACTGATATTTAGAAAAACGCCTTTGGAAAGACACGCAAAAGCATGCATCTGAAACTGAAGAGATACCTGGGTCCATCCGGCAGCTTCCTGTCGAAAGAGGTGCTGCGTGGGATGGCGGTCTGAGCGTGCTGGAGGACCTGCTGGCACGGCATGCGATCGGGAAGAGGCTGGCCGCTGGTGGGCACACGGTGCCAGGTGGTGTGTCTCTTGAAGGGCGTCTTGTACTCGCAGGGCGTTCCTTCACTGTCCAACTTATACTCCACCATAGGGATGCGGTAGAGCTCTGAACATCCCCTGAGAGACACAGAGAGCAGAAAAAACGTCAACGGACATTTAGAAGATGCTTTGTTTTTTTTGGAATAACACGCACTGATAACAACATTACACTAATCCACAAGTAATCCACACCACTCCAGTCCATCAACTAACATCTTGTGAACCAAGACCTGTGTTTGTAAGAAACAAATCTGTCATTAAGATGTTTTTAACTTCAAACTGTTGCTTCCAGCTAAAATACAAGTCCATAATCCATAATAACACTTCCTCTAGTGAAAAAGTCCATCTCCTGTTGTCTCTCACATCAAAATCCAGCCACATATTTGTTTAGAGCTGTTTTGGCTTGTAAACGGTGCTTGATCTGTGCAGATTTCTCTCCTGATTCAGACCAGACCACTTTATCACTGGAAGAAACATTATTATGGATAGAGGACTCATGATACTAAATTTCTCCAAATCTGATGAAGAAACAAACTCATCCTAATCTTGGATGACCTGAGGGTGAGTATATTTTCAGCAATTTTTCATTTTTTTTAAAAACTATTCTAAAGTAAATTATAAAGTAAATATAGTATAAAGTAAATTGAGCCAATGTTTTTCACCTTTCTTTTTCAGCTAACATCATCGATCCATCTTATATTTCAAACCCTCCAACCACCTGTCATATGCAGAGACTTTTCAACATGCAATCCATTTATGATGCATCAAATCTACACTTCTTCTTGTTGAATATTTTTTTCACTTTTAAATGCATAAAATAGGTTACAAAAAATGTTTCAGTCACTTCAAACAAGTGTCTTGCTCAAGTGCACAATGTTGAGAACTCATGATTCACTCCTTGCGGGAACTGAACTAGTTATCATCTGGTTACCAGTCCTGGGGCCAGCTGCATAAACAGCCTCTATGTTAAGACTGTGTCTTAAGAACTAGTTTGACCAACTAGCAGTTTTTAAGTCTTACTTTTCAGATTTGAATTAGACCAATCTACCTTTTTATTTAACTTACTTATTATGTTATGATAAAGTTATGACCAGTCTTGCAGAAAAAAAAAAACAGACTAGTCTGAGCAGTTTATGCAACCAGCACCTGAGCTTTAAAAACGGAACCATATGCAAGTGAAATTTATTTGTGTAGCGCACATTGCTTCACATTGCTTCATGTCAATGTTTATAATATCTTAATATCTTGCCTTATAGTCGCATTTAGCAGATTAGAGATGGGAGATAATATGGTTTACATTTTGTGACAATACAAGCAATCAAGCAGTTGAGATTTGCTGTACAGTGTATATATATACACCTATATTTACCTGTTCTGTACAGGTTTAAAAACCAAGAAGTGAATGACACTGGAAGCCTCGCTTATTCAAGTTACTCCTGCTCTTAATTTAAAAATAAGGTGGATATGAGTGCTAGAAGGGAACTAGAAGACACACAGAAATGGAGAAGCTGTTTGAGGTGTGTTTTTGGGTTGAAAGAAAAGAGCCCGAGGGTTATGAAAACAGTCTGCTCTACGAAACGAAAAAAAACCTTTTGCAATTCAACTCTGGAGCTATTGTCTGCATGAAGCTCTTGAGGTGAAGGGTTAACATTCTCCTTTCCATTTGCATAAGCAGCCCACAGGCTCGTATCAATTAGATGCAGTAGACAGCCCCAAAAATCAGACAATGTGATCTCTGCATCAGCTGAAATGTGTTTTAAATTGAGCTGCATTCATCAGCTACTTCCCCATTGCCCTCTGGTTATCACTGACCTCTGCGTCCTCACGAGGCCAGAGAACACTAGACGCTACGCTACACTTTCTGGCAGGATCTCTTGGCATGAGCAACAGCAATGCAAAGCATCCTCGAAAGGGAATTTTTTGACTGAGAAATCCTGCTGGAATACATTAAAGAAAAAGATGAGGAATAAATGAAAAGTCTGTTATCATTTACTCAACCTCATGTCGTTCAGATTCTGTATGACTCTCTTCTATGAAAAACTAACAAGATATTTTGCAATGGGGAATGAGGTTTTTGATCTCCAAAAAAATGCAAAATAAGAAAAGAATGAAAAAAAACAAAAAAAACAACAATTATATATATATAAGATTTAAGTTAAACTAAATTAAAGTTAACTAATATAAAACACGTGTTGTTATTAGTTAACTATCACTAAAACTAAAAATAAAACCATAAAAAACTTTGTTACTCGAAATATATAACCTTTAACTGAAATAAAATAAAATAAAAATGACTTCTTTTTTTTTTTCAGTTAGTTGCCAAGGCACCATTTCTCATTTTCATCTAGTTTAATTAAAATAATTACAACAAAAACTGAAATCATTTAAAAATAAAAACTATATAGGCAAGTAAAAAAAAAAAACTAATAAAAATGACAAAAACATACAACAAAATTACAACATTTTAAAATGAAAATGAAAACAAAAGACATAAAAATAAAAAAACGAAATCTAAATATTACTAAAAACTATAATAGTATCTCAATGATACTAACACTGCTTTAATGTCACATATATAATTTTCATTTTTATAATATAACACGAGTTTCACAATTTTAGTTGAATTACTAAAATAAATGAACTTTTCCACGACATTCTAATTTATTGAGATGCACCTGTAAGTGTTTATCAATGAGCAGAAATCAAGCAAAATGCACATGCAAATGCATCCAGACGTGCTGTTGAAACATTAGCCACAGCTAACAGCATTGGCTCATGTGTTTGAAAAGTCAGTCAGCATAAATGCATTTACAGTACATCACTCACAGACGCAACATAATGAGAACCAGTTGAAAAGAAACGTAAACTACTGAACTGCAACTTTGGCGACCCGAGCATATGAGATATTGAGTGTTTTCAGAATAAACTGGTCAATCAGTTTCTTTATGTCTGTTTCCCCATTAAAAGCTGAATAATATCCAAAACTTATGTTAAACAATTCACAGCATAAGCCAAAGGCAGTTTAAAGAGCACGCTAATGTGTGTATTTTTCCACACGTTTATGTTTTACTTCTACTATTTACTTCAACTCCCACACAGAACAAAACTTTCACATTTTCCACATCAAAACCTGGAACCTCTGACCTGCGCTGACATATGGAGAATAATCTACAGCGTGTGAATGTGCCGAGAAACACGAACCCAACTGCATTTAGGTGGAAGCTCTTACAGATTCAGTATGTTGTTTTAGAAACACACTTGATCTCACATGTCCAACCGAGTAAAAACATAAGAGTTATTCCTAACTTTAGCGTTTTTATCCAAGAAAAAGCATGTTAAGCAAACTTTGAGGGCCAGTTTTCATCAGAGATATACGGGATGCTCACATTCACAGGCTCAGATTTATAGAGCGATGTTTTCCACTGCCGCTCGCCAAGATCTGCACGACTGAGTCAGTCCTCTCACACTACTGCCGGCATAATGGAAAACACGAGTGTGGGATATAAAGGTAAGATACTAATGAGCCTGCAAAATGCAATAATGATCAGTACTGATTGACATTATATAGCTTGTGAAACACCATATGGATAAAGGAGCTATACGGGCAACACAAGGTCAAATATAGCATGCAACATTTCCTGATCCTGCAAAAACTGCATTAGATATTCAAATTAAAGTATTTATACATTTTATCAAATTAACTAAAATAATATAAAAATAATAGATTTTTTAATAATATCTTAATAATTTTATCTAATAATATCTAATAAAGATATATATATATATATATCTACTATAATTTTATTGAATAATAATAACAAAATATTTTATTATAACTATTTTTATATTATTATAACTTTATTATAACTATTATATTTGGAATCAAAACTATATAAATTTGTAAAATAATATAAAATATATGCAATAATAATTAAGTATATAGTAAAAAAAATCTAAAATTTAAATATAAATATATAAATTTATGATTATATGCATTCAAAATTTGGGGTCAGTAAGATTTTTTTTTTAATAAATAAATCATTTATTCAGCAAAGATGCATTAAATTGATCAAAAGTGACAGTAAAGGCATTTATAACGATACAAAAGATTCTATTTCAAATAAATGCTGTTCTTTTGAACTTTCTATTGATCGTAGTCCTGAAAATTAAAATGCATCACAGTTTCCACAAAAAATGAAGCAGCACAACTGTTTTCAACATTGATAATAATCAGAAATGTTTCTTGAGCAGCAAATCAGCATATTAGAATGATTTCTGAAGGATCATGTGACACTGAAGACTGGAGTAATGATGCTGAAAATTCAGCTTTGATCACAGAAATAAATTACATTTTACAATATATTCAAATCGAATACAGCTATTTTGAATTGTAATAATATTTCACAATTTTACAGTTTTTACTGCATTTTTGATCAAATAAATGCAGCCTTGGTGAGCAGAAGAGACTTCTTTCAAAAACATAAAAAAAAATGTATGTTATATTTTTGATGGTAGTGTATATATAAAAAAATAAAACTACATTTTTACATAAGATCTTCAAATTAAAGTATCTTCAAGTAAATGAATATCTAAGCACCATCTGATACCATCAGTGTAACATCACAGTACTTCTTTGTATGGGTGGGAAATCAAGCCTCCCTCAGACAAAAAAAATGGGACTTTTCCCATCAAACACCCTGTTTTACATCCTCTCTTATTTTAAAGAGCTCATAGACGTCTTTTTCTGGTTGTGCAGAATCCCATCTGAGCTGGTGAAATACGCCTCTAATATTAGCCTAACCCAGAAAATCTATTTCTTTACACTAGAGCAGCAGGATGTGGCCGTAACCCTGCTGTCCTCAAGCTTCTCCATCATTTCTATATGAATCTTTAAACATGCCGCCCATATATCCCACTAATGAGAGAAAAAGAGAAACATTTCAGATGTGTCTACACTTAAAATTACTCCCTTATGGATTGAAAATGTAAACAGCGGGTAAATATTTGGTTTTCAGACTAATCAGGGAGTGTTTGTAATGTTACCGGGCTCTGCTCCTCGACGTCTGACCTGAAACATGAGACTCGGGCTGTATATGAGAATCTGGCCGTTTATACTGTGAGTCTTTCCTTAAAGTTCATTTTTATCTGGGTGTAAAGTTCATACATGCCGGACGCTGTGATGAAATCTGGAGTTCAGGCAATTCTAGAAATATTCTGTGGTTGTTTAACTGCGTCACTTACAATTACTTTTACAGTGATGCATTTGCCAGATGCTTTTATTCAAAGTGACGGGCATTGCATTGAAGGCACAGTATGCATTTAATCAGTTCTTGCATTCCCTGGGAATCAAACCCATGACCTTGTGTTTTAAAAAGCAAATGTGCTACAGTTATTCTTTGTTTTAATGCACATTTTTGTCTCCCAATGGCATGAACCCAAACACACATTTAAAGGAATAGTTCACCCAAAAATTACTATTTGCTGAACATTTACTCACCATCAGGCCATCCAAGATTAGGATGAGTTTGTTTCTTCATCAGATTTGGAGAAATGTAGCATTGCATCACTTGCTCAGCAATGGATGCTCTGCAGTGAATGGGTGCCGTCAGAATGAGAGTCCAAACAGCTGATAAAAACATCACAATAATCCACAAGTAATCCACTCCAGTACATCATTTAACGTCTGGAGAAGACAAAAGCTGCGTGTTTGAAAGAAACAAATACATCATTAGATGATTTTAACTTCAAACCATCACTCTTGGCCAAAATATGAGTCCATAATCCATAATAACGCTTCCTCCAGTGAAAAAGTCTCTTACATCAAAATCCACCCAACATATTTGTTTAGAGCTGTTTTGGCTTGTAATCGGTGCTTGATCTGTGCAGATTTCTCCTGATTCAGACAAGAAGACTTTTTCACTGGAGGAAGCGTTATTATGGATTATGGACTCATATTTTAGCCAGAAACAACGGTTTGAAGTTAAAAATGCCTTAATGATGGATTTGTTTATTTCAAACACGCAGCTTTTCTCTTCACTAGACATTAACTGATGGACTGGAGTGGTGTGGATTACTTGTGGATTATTGTGATGTTTTTATCAGCTGTTTGGACTCTCATTCTGACGGCACCCATTCACTGCAGAGCATCCATTGGTGAGCAAGTGATGCAGTGCTTCATTTCTCCAAATCTGATGAAGAAACAAACTCATCTACATATTGGATGACCTGAGGGCAAGTATATTTTGGGTGAATTGTTCTTTTAAAAAAATACTAGTTAAAATCACTCCACACTTTTACTCTCCTGACATCTCTGATGCACAGGATGATGATCTGTTGCCAGGATTATAATTGCTAATGTTGGCATCCCACATTGCTATCAGCAGACCATACAGAAAAAAAATAACAGGTCATCACCTAGCAACCACTCGGAACAACCTAGAAACCACACATCAACATTCTAAAATCACTCAGAACCTTAGCAACCACACAGCAACACCCTGACAACCACCTGACCGCACTGAAACATTGTAGCAGTGAGTTTTACTCACTCAGAAAATGTAAAAATACAGTTATCCATTATGGTTTATAGGTCAATTGAGAGCTACTCATAGATAATTTTTAATTGGTTAAAATGACAAACTTCTTGAACATCCAGAAACCTTGATGGTCAGTAATCATAATACTGAGACGCTCTAAGCTTCTGCTGCGTCATGTATGATGACAGATGATCACGTATGATCACAGATCACTGTAAGAGGATTTGCTGGATTGTTGGATTGACAGAGGGATGCTTGGATGTGATGTGACTATAATACGCCAATATTAAAGGCTCAAATATAGGGACGACAGAATAAATCTCTAGATTTACACCGGTCTGTCCATCAGGCATGTTTGTGAGCTAACTGAGTGAACAGCTCAGAACATGGTTAAATTTGTTTGCTTAACCTAATCAGCCTCAGTTAAAGAACTAACAGAAAGAGCAAACGAATTAACCAGTCAGTTTTTTTTATGTGTGAAAAGCCAAATTAATATGATAATTTCTTTAGGAAATCTGATCAAATATTACACTAAGTGGAACAGTAAGATTCTAAGCATGAAGAAATAAATAACATTTATATAATGTATATACAGTACATATTGTCTGTTGTAATAATAATAATAATAATAATAATAATAATAATAAATGTATATAAATAATAATTCTAATGAAATAAATTATTATTATTCAGAATATATGTAATAATGAAATATATAAATATATAGCAAAAATAATACTTAAATTATAGATAGATAGATAGATAAATACACAGTAATTTCTCAAAAGTTTTCATGAGATTTACTTTAAAAAGCTTTAAACACTCTGTTTTGAAATATGGATGGGTGGTTGATGGTAAGTGATTGTGCAGGTGGATCTGTTCTGTTTTTACTGGAGGGACGAGCAGACGAACCCTAAAAGCACAATCTGCTGCTCTGCGAGTCGTCAGACGTTTCTTCAATAATCAAACACCTCCTGCCGCTATCGCTGGGTGAAAGAAGACCGCAGTGAGCGTCAGGCCTCGGCCCAACTGGCCAGATCTGTCAGCCGCATTACGCCACTGCTGTCGGTACACAAGCGGCCGTCTGCTCGGGAACGCCAGCGCTCTCCTTCTGTTCCCACTGATCCACTACAATCACTTACAGAGCTTCCCGGTGCAAACCGTCCATTCACAGCAAATCAGCTCCAGAGCGGCATCATGCTAACAACACTGGATAATGGAGCGACTTGAGAACAAGAAGTGGAGTGGAGTTTTGACTGCTTATAAGAGTGAGATCTCAAAACTCAGACTTCATATCCCATCCAACACAATAAATCATGTGAGTAAAGCTGAAAAAAAGCAGCAGAAAACCTGCTATTAGCATCCATCTTGGGTGATTTATTCAGCCAAAGTAATGAATTTCATATGGAACTATGAGTTAATACTGAAAATTTAACATCTTCAATCACGGCAAAACAAAACAAAACAAAACAAAACAAAACAAAACAAAACAAAACAAAACAAAACAAAACAAAACAAAACAAAACAAAATAAAATAAAATAAAATAAAATAAAATAAAATAAAATAAAATAAAATAAAATAAAATAAAATAAAATAAAATAAAATAAAATAAAATAAAATAAAATAAAATAAAATAATTATTAATTATTATTATAAAAGTATTACATTTCTATGAATTAATACAAAATTTAAAATAATAATAATAATATAATATCCCTAACTCCAAGTATTACATTTCTATAAATTAATACACAATAATGAAAAAAATCTAATCTAATCTAATCTAATCTAATATAATATAATATAATATAATATAATATAATATGTTTTAGAGATCTAGCTTTAAAGGAAAACAACTATCAGGAAAAAGTGCTAAATGGGATGGATGTTAATAGCAGGTGTAGACAAGGATAGGAGGATGGACAGAACAGATCACTGATACCTTCTGGGAGCTCCGTCCTCATACGGCTGGATAATGACCACCTTGACAGAGATGGAGGTGCGCAGCAGGTCGATCATCTGCTCGTGGGTCAGCGTCGCCACTGCCACCTTACAGATCTCCACCAGCCGGCTGCCCTGACGTAAACCAGCCTTCCAGGCGTATCCGAACGGCTCCACGTCAGCCACGATGCCCTCGAAGTTGACGTGGAAGCCGAGCTGACCGAGACCGTTCCTGCGCAAGGTCATCTCTGTGGTCTCACAGCCACGCGTGACCATCTGGAGCAAGACAGAGAGACCGAGAGAGAAATCAGCCTCAATCTATTCCATATTATCAGTCACAAAAAACATCACATGACTTCAGAAAATTCATAATAACTATTTATAATTGCACTTTTTTTGGTTTTTGAGCTTGAAGGATGGACATGAAGCAGCATGGACATTCTTCACACGTGGGTTTGGAAACATGACGATAGGTAAATAATGCCAGAACTATTTCTAGGTGAACTGTTCCTTTAAGTGTTTCCAATGAGAAGGACAGACGGTCACAGGGAGACGTCACAACATCCCCCGGCAACATATAAATCCCAGCGGGACGGATGCGTGACTGTATGTCCTCTCAATCTAAAGAGCCTTTCATATGAGAATAAAGACAAGGGCACTCCAGGGAAAAAGTTTTTTAGAAAGGAAAAAGCTGATCTGGGAGATGCAACGAATCAGCGGAGAGAAAGAAACATCACAGCAATGATTCTTCTGTCCGATAGTAAAAGCAGAAAATATTTACCGTAATAGATCAAGAAAGCAAAGCTTAATAGTTTTGTATTAGATCAAATTAATATATTATAATATAATATAATATAATATAATATAATCAGTGTTGTTCATTTGTCTCATGAAGAGCCTGCGTGCTCGAAACGTCACATATGCTATGCTAAATTTTTTGATACTTTTGGAGCTTTGGTGTTGCCGACTTTGCATCTAAAATAATAAAATAATAACAAATTATTAACAAACCTCTAACCCTAAGCATAAAATGTCCAAAAAATAAATTAATTAAAATATATGAATTTATAATATAACAGAGTTGTTGAACAAACTCCCATCCCTAAGTATTAAACTTCCAAAAATAAATAATTAAAAAATTGCAATATAATATAAAGTTGTTAAACAAACCCCTAATCCAAAGTATTACATTTAAAAAAAAACTTAACTACTTAACCCTAAGTATTAAACTTTTAAAAATAAATATATATAAAAATAAAAATAAAATATCAAATCATGTGGTTTGTTAAGGAGTGGTGTTCAATTCCATTTGGTGCTGCTGCTGCTAGTGGCACAGAAATGACACAGTGCAGCTCTACAGACATGTTTTCCTCAGGACCTGCCCATCTTGAACTGCTTTGACTGTTTCTCTTTGGACTGTAGTAATTAGCATTAATCCAGTATAAACACGCCGTTCTGAGATGCTGACTGTACCGCTCATGTTCAGCTGCAGTGAAGCACGCTCACACGGTCATGTGACACGCCACCGTCACGAGAACTGACCTCCAAACCAGCAGCCCATCACTGAACCAGAGGAAAGCAGGAGTGGACGGGCAGGTGAAGGGTTAAGAGCACATATAGGAGAGTACATTGATAGGTAAAAGTGTATTTCATAAGTCGGCGGAGTCATAAGTCACAGGAGCGGGAGGTTTGGTGAGTCAGTAAATACTCTGAGGAGAGGCTGATCTGTCTTAAAAGCTTTACCATAATAAGCTGAGCTAGTGAGAGTGACTCACTGTAACTTGATTTCAACTGTTAGTATTAGTTAGTTGTCAACAAATACAGTCATTTTAATGCACTGATTCAGTGACCGACACATTAGTTTGAATGAACAGCTTGAGTTTGTTTTCATGATTCACATGATCAACAACAACAGACCAATCAGCTGTGAGCTGGAGGCTGGACTTCAACAACAACCAGGGCTGGATTGGTAATCGGGCATACCGGGCATTTTCCCGGTGGGCCGACGCACTTAAGGGGCCGACAGATTAAAAAAAATTTTTTTGCCAAGGACCATCACGCAGGGACAGCGAGCAGCCAGTGGCCCATTGGATTGTCTCCTGTACAGACAGCGTAAACCATCCAATCACAATGCGCTATAGACGGAGTGATGAAGTATTTTGCTCCGCCTATATAAAGATCGCTTCACTCCAACTTCTTCCTCGTCGGCTTTTCCCACATTTTCACAGCAGATTATCAAGAACAGGCTTGCTCTGTGGTGAGTGATGCTGGCCAAAGATAGATGTTTTTTTGTTTTGTTTTGTTTTTTGCAGCAAATCAGAATATTTGAATTATTTCTGAAGGATCATGTGACTTGAGTAATGATGCTAAAAATTCAGCTTTGAAATCACA
>NW_015662919.1:1116548-1122390 GCF_001515625.1 Sinocyclocheilus rhinocerous
TATATATATATATAAATGGTGGTGGGCCGCCTGGACCAAAAAATGCCTGGGCCGATTTTTTGTCCCAGTCCAGCCCTGACAACAACATTAATCTAAAAGCTGACTTCATTTTTAACTGGTATCCATTCTTCTGAAAATTACTTTGAATGGGTTATTTTAGAATAGCAAAATAATGATGTACACAAATTGTTAGTACTGCTTTCATATACATATGGTTAAAAACAAAAGATTATTCAATTTAGAAAACCAGAAAAGATACTGTATCATGGATTCGCTTTGATGCAAAAATCAAATGTAAATATATAATGAATAAAATGTTTAGCATAAATAAAATAAATGAATAAATATTAAAAAATAAAAATCGAAAAGCTAGAAAAGATTTAATTTCCATTGATGCAATGATCAAATATTATGCAAATATATAATGAATAAAACTGAATAAATAAGTAGATAGATAGAAATTTTTTTTTATTTAAAGCCAGAAAAGATATCAATTTTATTTGATGCAATGATTAAATGGTATGCAAATATATAATTAACAAAACTGATAGAATTAATTAATTAATTAATTAATAAATAAATGTAATTAAAAATTAGAAGGCCAGAAAATATATAAATTTTATTTGATGTAATAATCAAATGTTATGCAAATATATAATGAATAAAACTGATAGCATAAATAAATAAATAGAAAATAAATAATAGAAAATAAAAAACAAAATTTGACAGCCAGAAAAGATATCAGAAATTTTCTTTGATGTACAGTACTGATCAAATGTTATGCAAATATATAATGAATAAAACTCATAGATAGAATGAATGAATGAATGAATGAATGAATGAAGGAATTAAGAAAAATGAGAAGGCCAGAAAATATATATTTTTTCTTTTATGTAAATATCAAATGTTATGAAAATATAATTAATGAAACTGGTAGCATAAATAATAAATAAATAAAATAAATAAATATATATTTAAAAAAAAATTTTAAATAAAAATTATAAGGTTAGATAAGATATTATCAATTTTATTTGATGTAATATCAAATGTTATGTAAATAAAATAAAAAAAAATGAATGAATGAATGAATGAATGGTGCCAGCAATGGCAAAGTCATGGGTTTGATTCCCAGCAATGCAAGTCGTTTTGGATAAAAGCATCTGCCAAATGCATAAATGCAAATATAAGCTCTCTGTGTACATAACATGCACCATTGAATCACTCACAGTAACACCAGGAACGTGTAGTAAATAAGCACATTTTGGGTGCTTTGATTTCACACTGACTTTAAAGCAGCCCAACCTTGTGTTTTCCTTCAACACACATCATTAGACAGATCAACGAGACGCTGAAGCACTGCTGGTCAGCTGGTATCAGTGTTTTCATCCAGTACAATGAATCATTACACAAAGAACAACAAACACACTCCAAGACAGCAGCTAGAAGCAAAGAAAAGCGTCAAGTGAGCGAGCTGCAGTAATCCTCAGAGGGAGGCTAAACTCCGGCTCTTCCCACACGCGTCTGTGTCTGCGCTAAACTGCTTTAAAAGAGCAATCTGTTGTGCTGTCTGCCAGAGCGCCTCACATTACAGCCCCACTCTCAAACTCTCGCTGAGGAGGTGCTGACACACACGCTGTGAAACCAGGAGCAAGTGCTGTCAGTCCGGCCGTAATGCTGAGGAGCTCCTAGACTAACGTGAAAGAGAAACACACACGCAAACAGCTAGTATGAGCCGAAACCGTGACATTTTGTGGCGAACACGGTGTCAAAACTAGCACTACACAACAAGTCTCCAGTATTGAGACATTTTTGCACTCACGAAACGCAAAATATAGTACAAAATGACAATAATCAAGGTCAATCGCAATATATGTGATCCGTGCTGGCAAAATGAGTCAGAATACGCACGGGCTAATTTTGAGCTACAGGCACAAAAAAAAAAAAACAAGTGGAAAAAGTCATTTTTGGTCGAATTTGAGGGTTTCACAAAAACTTAGCCCTCGTCTAGCGATCCCAAAGCTCCAAATAGTAATTAAACATCTAAAATGTGACCCTGGAGCACAAAAGCAGTCTTAAGTCGCTGGGGTATATTTGTAGCAATAGCCAACAATACATTGTATGGGTCAAAATTATTGATTTTTCTTTTATGCCAAAAATCATTAGGATATTAAGTAAAGATCATGTTCCATGAAGATATTTTGTAAATTTCCTACCGTAAATATATCAAAACTTAATTTTGGATTAGTAATATGCATTGCTAAGAACTTCATTTGGACAACTTTAAAGATGATTTTCTCAATATTTAGATTTTTTTGCACCCTCAGATTCCAGATTTTCAAATAGTTGTATCTCAGCCAAATATTGTCCTATCATAACAAACCATACATCAATGGAAAGCTTATCTATTCAGCTTTCGGATGATGTGTAAATCTCAATTTTAAAAAAATTGACCCTTATGACTGGTTTTGTGCTCCAGTGTCACAAATGATCTTTATATGTATGTTTTCTGAGAGGTGCACCTTTTTCTCTGCTCGCTTCTTGATGACTGCCGCTTCCCCTCAGCACAAGTTCGGTAGAGTTGTAAAGCGCAGCGTTCCAGCTTTGTGAATATTCACAGTGAATTCTCGATGGCATGAGTCTGAACCAGTGAAATGTGATCAACTTCAAATGGGTGTAGCTCAGTTATTTTTTGTCCGATTCCAACAAATCATAATAATGATAACAATGCTATTGTCTAATGCCATTTCATGCATTCTGACTTATTTACACTGCTAAAGAGTTGGATTCTCATGCTAAACATGACCAAAGTCTCAAAAAAACGAGTTAGACGTATGACAGAGTATTTCTGTGCCAAAGACACTCCTTCAGGGTTTGTATATGTTTCGGAAAGTTTTTTTCAAGTATGGCTCTTCATGACGTCATGAAGGGCAGAATTCTTCTTCAGGAAGAGCACACGCACACATTAACCAGAGCGAGAGCAAGAGCAGCCCATCAACGTGCTTCAGTCGGGTTACGGAAGTCGTTGGCAGCGCTGCACAGGAGTTGCTCGACTATTTTGTTTTAGGGTCAAATGGACATTTTTCACCTGAGGTTCGGAGCCAGATTACAGGGGGGTAAAAATGACTTTAGAAAGATGGCAGCATCAATATATTTTTTTTACACAGAGATTGGTTGGTCTATTAGTAAAATCTGTTGACTTGAGCAATCTTTGTTGCATTATATGACAGTGGTGACCATTCAAAATGGGAAAAAAGCACTTTTCAAGTTTTTTCTCCAAGGTTTACATGCCTGTAACTCAAGAAGTTTTAAAGATATCTTAATGTCCTTTTAGATTTTGGGTCTTAATAAACTTTCCTTTGGGCATCTTCATTTTAAAGGCTCTATATGGTTCCATTCCAGCAATATTGGGATCTTAAGATGGCTCCAGGAGTAAAAAGTTGAGTAAGTAGTTCACATTTTCAGTGGTCAAAAACCAAATCTGCGTCACTTTGCATTCAGCTGATTCTTTTTTTCTTTTAAAGAGGAAGGTCTGAAGAGCAAATAATGTTGAAACTAAAAATGTATCTTGTTTCCCAATATCAAAATAATTGTGTAGAACATACCTACCTGTCTGAGTGCCATTAATACTCTTTTTGCAAAGTTTGCATGTCTGTAAGTATTAAAGATATCTCAATATGATTTTAGATTCTGGTTCTTAATAATCTTTTCTTTTGGAATCTACATTTTCAAGGCCCTATATCGTTCAGTCACATAGATATGGGATCTTAGTGCAGCTCCATATTCAGATTGTTGAATATTACCCATTTTCAGTGGTCGAAAAACAAATGTTGGTCACTTTGTATATAGCTGATACTTATTATATTTAAAGGGGAATGTCTGAAGAAAAAAGTAATGTTGAAATTCGAATTGTAGCTTGTTTCCCTCAATCAAAGCAATTGCATAGAACATACATGTCTGAGTGTTACTTGCTTTACAAGTAGTGCTGGGCGATATGACCAAAAATTTATATCACGGTATTTTTCACAATTATACCGGTTTCACGGTACATGACGGTATTTTTTTTTTCATGCATGACCGGGTGCTAACCATATTTTCTACTGATTGAGAGGAAATACTGCAGTATATTGACTTAGAATGCCCTATTTTACTGTCATGATGAGTGAATATTGTCAAAAAATATCACACTAAATAGTGACTAAACACGACCCCTTTTAATACATGTTAACCAGGAGTCACTCTCATTTATAATCACGGCATCGTCTGATAAAATCAACATGCATCTACACTAAAGAGCGGCTATGCGGTTGTTTCGGCTATATTACTTTTTTGTCTCATGCAGCGCACTAACAAACTAAAAAAAACAGCAAACAAAAAAGTGCATGTGATGTTAACAGACGAACTACGCTCATATTTAGAAACGCTGTTTTTACAAGTATTTTTCATTGTTAGTTCATGTTTAATATTGTTAACATATGGAACCATATTGTAAAGTGTTACTGTATTATCTAATCAGCCTAGAAAAGTAAAAAAAACACTTTTCTGATGTTCAGACTTTCACATTTTTCTATTTATGTATGTGGATTTAATTATTAAATAGCATCAAAGGTAAAAAACATGCTTTCATATGCACTATTCACAGAGCTACTCGGCATAACGTCTAAAATAGACAAACAACACAATGTCTTCTTGTGATGAAAACTCTGACTCAAGGTCAGTTCACACAGTGAACTCTTTAACATGCAAGAGAAAGCAGTTTCGCTACAGTTTAATGATGGAGGACTGCCATGAATCTGCCAAATCTACATGCAAACAGAAGTAAAGCGAGAAAAGCTGCTCAACGATACTAGGACATGGAGAGTACTGTGGGCTCTTTGAAACTTTTGGCAGCACTCGAGGCTAAAAGCAGCAGCTCATAGTGAGTCTGCAGATGTGAGGCGTCCCGGTCTCACTGCCAGGACTTGAGGTGCACCGCAGATGGCCAAAAGGGACGGCAGAGGCCCAGATGGGCCGTACAGCAGACCTGTGCCTTCTGACAGCTTCTGGGCCGAACCACAGCATCTCATCCAGAACAGACGAGCACATGCAGCAGATCCCAGCAGCCCTCTGGAAAAACACATCCTGCTGAAGGTGCTCTAAGAGAGTTTTTTGCCATGCAAAGTGGTTTGGACGCAAAACATTCTTCAAAATGTTCCAGTGAAAAAAGTACGTCAAACAGGTTTGGAACGACATGAGGATGACTAACATTTTTTTTAAATCAATGGCTCAAGAAGGCTGCATTTATTCGATTTAAAATACAGAAAAATTAATATTGTGAAATATTATTACAATTTAAAATAACTGTTTTCTATGTGAATATATTATAAAGTCGAATTTATTCCTGAATTTCAGCATTATTACTCCAGTCTTCAGTGTCACATGATCCTTCAGAAATCATTCTAATATGCTGATTTGCTGCTCAAGAAACATTTCTGATTATTATATCAATGTTGAAAACTGCTTAATAATTTTGTATAATATACATTTTTTTCAGGACTCTTTGATGAATAGAAAGTTTAAAAGAACGGCATTTATTTGAAAATAGTGCTGTCAAACGATTAATCGCGAGTAATTGCATCCAAAAAAATTAATGTTTTTGTTTACATAATATATATATGTGTGTGTACTGTGTATATTTATTATGTTTATATAAATACACACACATGCATGTATATATTTAAGAAAAATATTTTTTGTTTATATATAAAATACTTATATTTATATATAATATAAATTATATATGAATATAAATATATATATAAACATGTAAATATTTTTTAAATACATACACGTATCTTTGTGTATT
>NW_015662919.1:1122440-1125077 GCF_001515625.1 Sinocyclocheilus rhinocerous
TTTAATTATAAAAAAAAATTTAAACCATTATTATTATTATTATTATTACTTTAGTCACTTTTGATTAATTTAATGCATCCTTGCTGAATAAAAAGTATTAATTTCTTTAAAAAAAAATGACTGACCCCAAACTTTTGGAATGGTAATATATAATAATATAATATTACTAGTGCATCAGTAATATTGCAATGATATTTCACAAATTTGCTGTTTTACTGTATTTTTGGTCAAATTAATGCAGCCTTGGTGAACATAAGAGACTTCTTTCAAAAACTCTGAAAAGTCATCCAAACGTTTGACTGCTAATGTATATTTTTTCACAGACTGTCACACTCATTGTCGTGTCTGTAGAAATTAGCTCAAAGTCTAGTGTGACCATGGTGCAAGTCCAGTAAATAATGTTGAAATCACTTCCAGCACCTTTAACTGCTCACTGGCAGCGCTTGAGTTGTAGTAAAGCAGACAGTGGAAGTCAAATAAGAGGGCATAATTAGCATAAGCAGCGAACGCTCCTATCCCGTCCTTGATATTCATTGGCTCATTCCGTATGCAAATGTATCCCATCCTCCAGGAGCGGCGCTGGATGCTCTACAGGTACAGGATGTCAGATCAGATCTCACACACACACACACACACACACGGTCGCAGCGCTGCGTTTGGCTCGTCTGTTGCAGCACATGATGCACGCGGCTCTGAGAAACAAGGACACCCTCATCAGCTGACCTGCGGCGCTGTGACTTTGAAGGTGTGCGGCAGGTTTCGCTCTACACTCACAGACAGAGACGCTTCATTTGATGAGCCTGACCATGATGTTCACAAAACAGCACAAGCTCGGTTTTAACACCCAACAAATCCACAAATTCCAGCACTGACGATGTTAATGGTAAATCAAATATTTATTACTATTTTATTATTTATTGTTATGAATCACTTAAGCTTATCAGTCAGGGTTGGGCAAAATTATGAATTAATAAAACATATATAAACCTTTGAATTCATGAATTTTAATTGAACTGGTCACATCCACAGTATGTTGAATTTGACTGAATTCGAATGGGGAAAAAATTATTTACTTTATTGTAATTTAAAGAAATTCACATAGCCAATGAATTTCATTAATTAAATTTCTGCTGTACAACATCAATAATTACAAAATTAATTATGTCCATTTATGTCCTGAATGTGATTACTGATTAGACATATTTCTTTCTAAATAAATTCAGGATATTAATTTTATATTTATATTATTTATATTTATTTATACCATTACATCAATAGACACTAAACAAAAATATTTGCCTGCGTGAAATGCCATTATATTTAAAATGGCACGGTATGTAAGAAAAGCAAATTAAGATTTTTTAATTTAGGGTATCAAAAAATAATACAAATTTATAAATATATAATTTAATATATACACATATACATAAATATACACATAAATGTATTACATTATTATTATTTATATGAATGACTTATATAATTATAAAATGTTTCATAAATAGCTTAAATATAAACACATATTATACATACATATATTATATAGTCCAAAATAATGTAATAAAAAATCTTACAGCAGTAATATGAATTTAAATTCATGAACAATAATATGAATCTTAATTTCAAATTTAAAAGTAATGTCTGCAATATTTTATAATATTACATATTAATAAATCTTAATAATATTGATATTTATAAAGTATTTTAAAAGAAAAAATTATCTGTATCTAAATTAAATTATATTATAATCTAGTCCATATTATTAGTATAATTTATTCAAACTCAAAGTCAAAAGTAATGACTGCAATTTTTGACAATATTAAATTGTAATAAATATTAATATTAATAAAGTATTATAGAAGAAAATTGTACCCGTATCTGTACTAAATTCATGGTAAATTAAGTAAACTTCATTTTTCATACTAAATATGAAAAATCCAGTCCACTGCCAATCTCCTCTTCATAATAAAGACGCTGCTGTCCTCACATGAACACAATCCCACTGGGTCACTAAGCAGGGGATCTCTAACCTCCATCAAATCAACTAAGCGCCCAGACAGGTGACACGGGTTTGTTTCATAATGACTCCCGGATGAGAAACATCTGTTCTGGGAGCATCTCAGTCGCGGTCCTCAGTACACAAAGTACCGTTAGGAAATGAGGCCAAAAACAGGAGCGCCGCTAATCCTACTCGCACCCAGCGTACCACGGTAATCCCTGGAGATCCCCACGTCCCCAAACCATCCAAGTAACCCAGCTGAGCTCATCAGCCACACCATATCACAGCTTTCTCTGTCTTTATATGTCCTCGCTGTCGATGAACAAGAAAACCTCATAGTAAATCAAAAGCTCTGTTCCAAAACATAGTGAGCAGCCTACCTAGGCAGCATTTTAAGGCATCATAGGAACACTATCGAAATTCATATAAATAGTGTAAGTGAGATTTTTTATGTATTTTTCTAGACTAATACGATAATACTAATAATAATTCATATTAACCAAATATGAATAATAATATCCTAAATAATACTACTACTAATAATTAATATAAAAATTATAAATATTTGTTTCTAATAAATTATTAAAAATGTCAACAAATAATTTCAGTGTAACCTTACTCTTCAGGCAGCATATATA
>NW_015662919.1:1125321-1130302 GCF_001515625.1 Sinocyclocheilus rhinocerous
TAAAATATAAAATAAAAAATAAGTAAAAAAATAAAACTAATAATATATTATAGTAATATAATATAATATAAATATTAATCTATATAGTGAGTGTTTTATGATGTATTGTACTAGAATATTCAGATAATAGTACTAATAATTAATATAATACATTAAATAAATAAATATTTCTGCTTTTATGAATTACTTAAGACACAAATATATATATATATATATACGTATATTTATGTATACTATATATAATATTTATGTTTTGAATAAATTGCTTTAAATAACCACAATAAATAATATAATACAAATATTTATATTAATAAATTGCTTAATAAAATAAAAAACAAATATTATTAAAATATAATTAAAATGTTAAACATTATTAAAATGCCTTAAACATACTCTAAATGGACGTCTTTGACCACTGTGCAGTGTCTCGCTCTTTTTGCAGCGTCTACCCATCAGTCTATGCAGCATTATGACACCAAAGTGTGGACTAATAAAGCACCACAAGGACTGAGGACGCCTTTGATTCAGGTCTTTTCTGGGGAAATGGCATCTAAGAAGCTGCTACAGCCTCGACGGCCTCTGAAAGCCAAAAACTGCGCGACCCGAGTGAGTTTAACTGGCTTGGGCATTTACAAGAGCCAAGAACACAGATCAGGAGTAACATACACCCGTCAAACATTCTGGCCATCGATACGACTCCATCCCTCGGAGAAACCATGTAAGGAGATTATGAAGACTTCTGAAGGCACAGATTTCATCGGGCCGAGCTCTTCACAGGTACACATGAACATATGTACTGGAGGACAACTAAAATGTTTAATTACAGACCCTTTAATTTATGATAAAAAACTAAGCCTGAATATCCCCAAAGAAAAGTCATTTAAGGAATAATTAGACTGTTACCCAAGATAACATGAACACAACTGGAAGCCAACTTTCTTTTCCAGCTTAGAGAGGAAAATAATTTGTATGTTTTGATTGAGCCTGATTGGATTTTGATTTAGAGAAAACACTGAGTTGAGTAGATAGACGTCTGAATGAAAGGATCCTGAAGACATATCAACAAGATGAATAGCAACAGAGCATCATGGGAGTTTTGGATGCTAGTTTAGGTCATACAATAGTGTTCAAAAGTAAAAAAAAAATTTTTTGAAATAAATTAACTAAAATTCAATTAAATTAATCAAAAGTGGCAGTAAAGACATTTATAATGTTACGTTCTATTTCAAATAAATGCTGTTCATTTAAACATTCATATGGATATGAAACAAAATAAAAGTAAGTGATAAGACATTTTATTTTTGGATAAATTATTTTATTCAACACATTAGCTCTCTTAAATCATCTTATAGTGTTATAATAATCAAAGTAGCCCTGAGCTAGATTAAGCGTTATTCTATGCAAACCAAACTATCACTTTAATGTAATATTATTTTTTTATTTATGTTTTGCATTCACTAATAAAAAGATTTTATCATTAGCTAGCTCACTGGACAGCTGCGTTATAGCAGAAAATCAAGTTGTAATTCTAACTGAAAGCAACACTCACACTGTTTTTTCATGTTTAATAGACCAATTTGGAGTAGACGTCACAGTTACGTCACTTGCAGCTGCGCGCGCTCCACAAAAACGTCATCAATGTTTGCAAACACTGAAATTGGTCTATATTGTAAAGCTGCTTGCTTTAAATCAATCTACTGTATAAAGCGCTATATAAATAAACATGACGTGACTGGAGTGCCGAATTGCAGAGCTGGTGCAAACTTATCCACACCGCTGTAATCAGATGCTTTCTTAACTGCTGTTTTCTCACCGCTCTCATTTTTGTTGTGTGTTTATTTCGTTATTGAGAGGAAAGCGCGCAGCACATATTTACATATTCATCTAAATGCCGCTCTAAGCAGCGTCTGGTTCGGCTGCAGTGACACTCCAACTCTCATAAGCGCCGTGTGTGTCGTCTTCTATTGTATTTGCATACAGGAGAGCTGAATTACAGTCTTGCGCTACAGCGCCACACTGGTCAAACGGCGTTACTGCAGGCCCTTGCATTGAGTCATATGAGATCAAACGACTATTTGACAACAAAAATAACAAAATGCCTGGATTTTGTTCACGAAATTTCACCAAGCAGCTGTAAATGTGACCGCACCTCAACCATTAACCAGAAATTGTTCAAAAACAGGAATGCGCTTCTCTTACCTCAAGTCTTTGTACGATCTCTCTAATGTCCTCTCCACAGTTGTCGTGCGCGGAAAGCATCACGCACTCGCCGCGTTCGTAGAAGATCTTGATGCTCATGACGCCGGACGACCAGCCGATGACGTCCCGACAGGAGCAGTTAAAAATCACGTTCTTGGACTCCACCTCGATCAGCACGATGAACTCGTTGGAAATCCCCAGCAGGCACTCCACGTCCGCCGACTGGCCGAAATCCCGCGCCACCATGCTCCACGTGATGGCGCCCACGCTGTGGAGATGAGCGTCCTTCCGCGGCTTCACCCGCTCCTTCTTTTTGGCCCCTAGCATGATGAAGCTGAATTTGACCGCAGAGTCCACCGTCGTCGTGCTCACGCAGTTCTCCGCGAGGTCCTTCAGGTACTCCTGCCGCGTGCGGGTCGCCATGGCGCGAAACTTCTCCGATTTGTGCGCCGCGTTTTCCCCATTGATCACCTTGGCCAGCAGGAAGTCCCTGAAGACGGCTGACTTGGGAAAGGTCACGCCTTTAGGAACGGGAGGACCGAACGGAGGCACGTCTTTCGATCTGGATACCGCAACACTGCAAGGGCCACAACGAGGGATTGAATGACCAGTTTAACTAATGCAAAACAATACGAGATGCACTTCACAGATCTGAAAACATATAAAAGAAATATTCTAATTCCGTGAAACAAAAAAAAAGAGAAATTTTGAAGAAAGTTCATGCAGATCTTTCACAAAGAAAGCAGCAGTGAACATGAACTGGCAAGCTCCAAAAATAACAAAACAAGCATCATAAAAGTAGTCCATATGATAGATTTTCAAACAGAGTTTCATGATAAACAGACTGAAATATAAGTCTTTATTCACTGGAAACACAAGTGAAACAATATTCAAACTTTCAGACTTTTATGCTGCACGTTCAGTCACGAAAAGCAACAGCATTTGCTGTCACCAATGAGACAGAAGAGCTACAACAGGGCCAGTGTTATTATAATATTATTTGTATACTATTATAGTATTTATTAAGCATTTCTTTATATATTTAGCTTTATTTTTATATTATTATTTGTATAATATTATATATATAATTTTTTTTTATTTTATATGCTTTTATAATTTTTAGCTTATTTATTTTATTAGCTAATTTATTTTTGCTTCAGTTTTCGTCAATTTAGGCAACATTTATAATTTTTTTTGCAACATTCCTAATTTTTTTTCCTAAGCTTTTTTTTTTCAGTTGTAGTTTTTCATCTAATATTTACATTTTATTTCAGCTTTTGTAATTTAGTTGTGCTTTTGTCATTTTTATTAGTTTTTATTTGTATTATATATTCTAAATTCTTTTATTCCTATATTCTAGTTTTATTATTCAACTTTTAAATTTCTTACCATTTTTATTTTAATGTAGCTGAGTGGTCATAAAAAGCAGTTCCCTGCATGTATGGGAAAAATAAAAAAATTAAATTTGATCTGATTAATTTTCAGTATTTCAGCTTAAACTTATTTCAGTTGCCAAGACGGGGGTTACAAGGTAATTTTTTTCATTATTTATTTATTTATTTTATTTTACTTTACATTCCGTTTCATTTTTCAGCTTAATTTCAATGACCAAAAATAATAATTTTTCATCGTTTTAGTTAACAATAACAACATGAGACATGGAGAGAAGGAGAGAAGATTATCAGTGAATACTGACTTAAAATTAGCTCTGTTCCTAACATAAAGCTACAGTATGACTTCAGAAGACTTAATATATATAGAGCAGGAGTCATATGGACTATTTGTATGGTACTTTTATGCGTTTTTGTCCATTTCTGGGCTTTTCAGCCACTGGTTACTGTAGGTTTCATTACATGGAAAAGAGCTGCACAAACCAGATTTCTCCATTTGAGTTCCACGGTTATTTGGAACGACATGAGGATGAGTAAATTATGACATAATTTAGTCTTTAATTGCAATAATTAAACGTCCCAAACAGCCTTTGGCACTGCTTTTAAACAGAAGATCAAAAACTACAGGCGATTTACAATTACAGGCAAGCCAAGCATTGACACATGATCGATTCCTGTAAGTTCTCCAGCATTTAAGCTTCATTAATATTTTTCTCTTCACAGTAACAGACATCAAAGGTAAATGAAATCACTTCATTTCTCTTAACAGCTATCATAGCGATCATAATTTACAGTGTAAATCAAAGGCGTCTGGTTCACTCACCTGTAGCAGACGTTCTCAGTGCACGGATTGTGAACTTTAACGATGACGAACACATGCTGGAAATGGGAGCGGATGTTTTTGGGTGTGAAGGGCAAGGCCCCGGGCTCCTGAAACACGATGGTGACGATGTCATTTCCTATGTGTCTCTTTCTGAGCAACTGGTGAGACGAGAAAGAACAGAGGTGAATGGACTCGGTGTGTGCCGTTTATTCAAAGGACAGGTCAAACAGCAGCTTTTGCTTCATTAGCAATAACAGGAACAGGAAGTGAGGCGACACTGTGTAGTAACAAATCCACCAGTTTCAAAGTGCCCTGAAAAAAGGTGACATAATACATTTCACTTCAGCTAAAATGTACTAAATGAAACTCTGATGACCGAAAAATAACCGAAAATGACATTTTCAATTCTCTTTTGTAAACAGGGCCCAAAATTAACACTTGCAGAGTGGAACATAATAATAATAATAATAATAATAATTTGATGTTGTTAAAATTAGTGAAAAAACTAACTCTAATAATAATAATAATAATTTTATGTTGCTAAAAAATAGTGAAAAATAAATTAACA
>NW_015662919.1:1130312-1132195 GCF_001515625.1 Sinocyclocheilus rhinocerous
TATATATATATATAATAATTATTCTTATTAATCTTATTATTTATTTTAGGTTGTTAGAAATAGTGAAAAAATTATTAAAAACTCTACTACTACTACTACTACTAATAATAATAATAATAGCTAAAATTCTGAAAATAAATTACATTTATTATTATTATTATTATTATTATAATAATAACAACAAAAATAATTTTATGTTGCTAAAATAGTGCAAAATTAACACTTGCCAAGCGCAAAATGAGAGTAAAATAAATAAATAAAAAGCTATAATACTAATACTAACACTACTTCTACTACTACTAATAATAATTATAATAATTTTGTGTTGCTAAAAATATGTTTGTCCTCCAAATCAAAAGCCAAAAAAAAAAAAATTTTCACAGCAAAAAGAAACAGATTAAAAATATAAGAGCTATTAATACATAAAAAACCTCAAATAATCGGCAGCAATGTGCCATCTGGCATAATTTTGGCACAATAAATGGCACAAAAGAAGCCTGCAGACGCTGTGAAAGACTACTTAAAATCTCTTAAGCTCATCCATAAGTACAATATCAGAATCTGGAGAGATTTTTAGCACAGTCAGCCCTTCATATCTCAAAGATATTTGATAAGGCAACGGAGTGAGAAACTCATAATATTCAATTAACCCCGAGCCTGCCTTCCTGTGAGTGGCCAAGGGTTACAAACAGGATTATGGGTGGATGAGAAGATGAGAGGCTGAACTGTGCCCGAGTCTTCTGGAAGCTTACGGACAGGGATTTATTCACTAATCCTGCGCAATCGAATAGAATTGAAGTTGGAGAAGAAAAAGACAGAAAATCCTCTAATCCTGCCAATCGACTGTCAAGAGATGTAAGTGACAGCGACACGGCTCCAGTCAAGACACACGCAGCTGAAGTTAATGCATTTGATAGACTAACATATCTTTCAACATATAACATATTGTTAAAAAGAGGGAAGAAATAATAATATAAATACTTCCATATTCATATTTACTTTCACATACTTAGATTAATAAATATATATTTTAATTTATAAATACATATTCAGATTTAAAATATATTGGGAAGTACTACATCAACTACTGTATATTAATATCAAAACCTGATGATCATGTTCTTCAGCATGATTTGAGAACATACCAAAGAGCATGGGGCTTATAACTAACTAACTAACTAACTAAATAAATAATGGCTGTGGGCCAAAAGTGACTGCCAGACAATGTTAGTATCTGATAAAGAGGACATATCATGGTTAATACCATGTACAGTCATTATTACACAATAAATCCCATCAGGCTGATCAGAAGGCCGAATGTGAAGCCATTAGCCAATCACAGCAGAGCTGATTAGCATAAGGAGTGTAAGTGTAGTTGAGACGCACCTGCTGTCTGTTGTTGGGAGTGTAGGGCAGGAGTGTGGACACGTGGAACATCAGCTCATAGTCTTTATAGGTGGTGTAGAGCGAGTGAGAGCCGGTGGAGTCCGCTGGAACAACACAGCAGAGCCAGTCAATACACCCAAAACACACCCTGTGCTACAGAAAGAGCTTTTCTGGATTGTTCTCTGCTGATCCAGTCCATTTCTACTCACCCTGACAATTTCAGCATCTAGTATTTGTAGTATTTAGTGTGATTTTAGGATCATTGAGATACTACTACAGTTTTTTATTAATATTTGAATCAGTAATTTTGCAGGTTTTTTTGTCATTCGTAGTTTTGTTTATATATATATATATATATATATTTTTAATAAAAAAATACATAGATTATATATATATTTTTTTTATTTATTTATTTTTTTTTATTACATTTTATTTCAGTTTTAGTCATTTTAGTTAAGAAAGAAATATAAAGAAATGCTAATATATAGTTATGAATA
>NW_015662919.1:1132663-1147380 GCF_001515625.1 Sinocyclocheilus rhinocerous
CTAATATATAGTTATGAATATATAGTTAGAAATAATTTTAAATTGTTCAAACCTGAGGGGGAAAAAGAGTTTCACAAAATTAATAATATTCATTTTATTTATAAATATAAATTTAGATTTAAAGTATACAATAAAATAAAATATAAAATAAAATAAGTATACACACTATGTAAAAGTGCTATTTTGTGAAATGTTTGAGCACAATATACACTGTTTGTTTATTATTAATAATAATAATAAAATAATAATAATAATTACTATTTTTATCATAATTAAGTAAATAATAAATAAATAGTTAAATAATAGTGCGTGTATATATATATATATATATAATTTTGTAAATGTGGAAAAGTGCTATCAAGCAGCAAAGAGAGTGTCCAGTGTTTGAGGCTGATATGCTCTGTGCTGTATGTTGATGGTGTTAGCATTAGCACATACTCTTGTTGTCCAGCTGTGCTCGGTACTTGGTGAAGCCCTTCAGCCGGACTCTCTGACCGAGCAGATCCAGGAACTCGTCCAGCGCCGGGCTGGCGTTCTCATTATTGTACATCTCCTCCTCTGTGCTCTGCCCCGCTTTACAGTACAGGACGCCCACTTTGTGCTGGAAACTCAGCTGCAACGCAATCAAACACAGATTACATTTCATTCTCGAGGTCAATAAGTGCTACAGAGGCTACTTCCTTCTTTAAAGAGGGATTGTGGGTAATTCAAACAGTTTAAAACCAATCAGTCAGGCACGTAAACAGATGAAGTCATGAATGAAACGGTCATCTCTGCATTCATCAGGCAGCTGCGTGTTTATTTTCACACGAGTCCATTCAGAAGAGCTCAGTCTGTGATATAAACATCACTTCAGCAGGTAGAACAAGGACTACAAATTCATGCGGATTTAATCATCACTATGGAAATTACGTTGATAAACTCAACAACAGCCGAGTGGAAAACCTGCGTCTGTGGGATTGTCATGTTTCACCTGTGAAATTACAGGTGAAATGTTTCATTTAACTTTGAAATAATTATCGCTTCCAAACAGGTTTCTCAAACTACTACTACATGCACACACACACACATATGTACTGTATGTATGTATGTGTGTGTGTGTGTGTTTTCCTTTGGAAACATACATGTTCTTGTTTAGATTGAGGCAGTGTTATTTTAGTTATTTAATTATGTACTTATGCACTTTTATAATATTTTGAATTTACTTTTATTTTCATATTCCAGTTTTAATTTTAATTTTAGATTAAATCATTACATTTTATTGTGGATTTTTTATATTTCTAAATTCTAATTAAGAATTATTAAATTATTATTCTTTTCATTTATTTTTTTTTACAAATTATTATTTTAATTGAAATTAAATATTTCAGTTTTCCCAGTTAAATCTCATTAAAAATTGTAATACTTAAACGTATTCCAGTTAGTTGCCAAAGCAGCATTTAAAAAAAAAATGGTCATTTAATATTTATATTTTATTTAAACTAACTAAAAATAAATAAAATCTAAATAATGATAACAACACTAAGCAAATAAATGAGATATATTCTGCTTGCTTTGCTGTGTTATATCTATAAAATAAAATCTACTTGTATAGAATAAGCAGAACAATCTGCAAAATGAGACAAAAAATATTTAACATCAAAAACAGTGCAGTGCTTAAACTATAACAATAATAATAACAATAATAAAACCATTATTATTATTATTATTATTATTTAAGAAATTGCATACACATACACTTTTTTGTAAGAGAAAAAGTAAATGCTATTTTGTAAAGTGAGCACAATACACTCCAAAAAAAATCATTTTTTTGGGTTATTTTTTCAGTGTTTGGGTAGTTTTTGTGTTACCCAGCTCCTGGGTCAAATGTAACAACCCAGTGTTTGGGTTGTTTTGCAGCTCCTGGGTCAGACATAACAACCCAATGTTTGGGTAGTTTTAGTGTTACTCAGATCCAGGGTGTTAGCAGTTCCCCGCCGAACACGACTCCAGCTCAGGCACGAGAACCAGCGCCGTTGCGGTGGAAACAGAATAACAGAGACTGGTCGATTACACGTGAATTACTTCGGTTTAATGTTGAATTAATAATAAAAACAAACAAACCAGCCTGAGGTGGTTTGCTGGTCTAGTTTAAGCTAGTTTAGCTGACAAAGTGCTCAAACCGCTCTAAAACCATCAAAAGAGTGGGTTAAGATAAGCAAACCACCTGTTTTCCTCACTTCAACATTAATGATTCCAATCAGTCTCTTGAATTTCCCACATTTCATTTGATCAGAAGTGAGCTGTGACAGAAATACAGCTTACAGTTACTAGAAAACAGCAGCAATCAGTCACAATCCAGCACTGAGTCGTGATGAACGATTAAAAAACAGCCAAACGCTCCTCCTTACGCAAGCGTAACCCAGTTGTGATGCGCCGAGCGCGGCTGATGAGGCAGGAGTCAGACTCCGCTCTCTTACGAGGGTCAAGTATTCCCAGCGTGCATCCATACTGTTGTCATGGCGACCTCGCACTCGGAAACCTAGGAACAGCCAGTGACTTCCACGGTGTCTACTCGAGCAACGCTAATGCAGTCCAGAGGAGATGCCCTCCTTGGCTTCAGGAAGGACACACACACACTCACACACACACACACACACACACACACATACACAGGGATGAGTGCAGTGAACTGGAGTTATAAAAGAGGCAAATGACGACATCCAAACTGCTGACACATTCTGAATGGGTTGATATACGGTCAACAGGCAGATTTTAGACAAAGAAAACGGTGAGAAGACATAAAATGCTTGCAGGAGTCAGAAACACAGAGGGGCAAATATAACGTGAGCAGTCACATGAGCCAACAGCACTTCCTCTTGACGGTTTACATCTCAACAGAATCAAATAGTCAAAAGTTCTGTTATAAACCCTAGTGAGCTGCCTACCTAAGAAATAATATTTAATAATATTTTTAAGTAATATAATACATTTAAAAAGTAAAAATTATTTATTAAATTTTTTTAAATAGATTTGTTTTTTATATATTTCATACATATTTTACACTTTTGCAGGTTTTCTTTTACAGATAAAATGAGGCAAAAAAGAGATTTAACTCGAACTAAAAGTCAAAAATTATTAAATGCCTATGAGAAGGATGCAATACTAATGCAATACTAAGTTAAGTCATGACCATTGGACAGCGAAATGCTCATTGGGTCAGCAGGGTCAGAAAAAACAGGTGGAGAAGAAAAGAGACATGTTAACTGCAAAAGAATTAAATAATTATTAGGCACGTTGATATTCTGAAAAAAATTTTTCCAAGCACATTTTACCAATTCCAAACCACATCAATCTTAATAACTACTATTAATTTTGCATTTGATCATTTATAAGTGATATATAATTGTCCATGAAGGCTGGAAGTGAAAAACTCCTTATTAAGCAGGTTTTCGAATTGGGTGTGAAACCACCAGGAACCCTTTAGTCTCCAGCACCACCATTTTCCAGAACTGCAACCTACCTGGAGTCTCCAGAAGACAAGGTGTCTGGTTCTCAGAGACTTTGCTTGGGTAAAAAATCCTAAAAAATGACCCTCACTTAATAAAAATAACATGCTGAAGTGTTGTGAAATACATAAAGATTTTTATAGGCTATATGGACAGATGAGTTGAGAGTGACTCTTGAAGGACCAGCATCACATCCTCTTGTACCACTCTTTCAAGAATTGATCTTCCAGAATCTGGCAGTAAGTTTTGGGAGCTAATTTTTATGCCCAGTTCAGGCTACACGATTTTAGCCCGATTTTGCCACGATTTGCTTGACGTAGGGTGTCGTGGGGATTCGTAAACGACAATGGGCGCCGTGAACGACAATTCCATCGTTTCAGCTCGTGTAGTGTCATAGTGGACGACAACCGAATCCGCGTCTGCGATGCTTCACGAAATCACGACAGAAAGACTAGCATGTTTGATTTTTTTTTCGTCGTCCACGACGAGTTCCGTCACATTGGTGACGTTGACCAATAGCAGCACAGAAGCTCTTTCATACACAGGTTTCAAACATGGCGAAACGAAAGAGAGATGATGGTGCTGCTAGGTGGAAGGAATTATGAGATGGAGGAAAGGTTCGTGGAGCTGTGGCAACAGTACTCCTGCCTGTATGATGTGTCATCGAGGGACTACCACGACAAAACAAAGAAAGAAAAATGCTGGCGAACTATAGCGGAAGCGCTTCAGCAATGTTTACACTCTTGTTTTCGGAAGTCAGTCGCTAGTTCCGCCTTCTCGATGACATCACGCACATCGTTAAAGACGGCACGCGATGAATGGTCTTGAGTGTCCAGAATTACAAGGTGTCTGGTTCTCAGAGACTTTGCTTGGGTAAAAAATCCTAAAAAATGACCCTCACTTAATAAAAATAACATGCTGAAGTGTTGTGAAATACATAAAGATTTTTATAGGCTATATGGACAGATGAGTTGAGAGTGACTCTTGAAGGACCAGCATCACATCCTCTTGTACCACTCTTTCAAGAATTGATCTTCCAGAATCTGGCAGTAAGTTTTGGGAGCTAATTTTTATGCCCAGTTCAGGCTACACGATTTTAGCCCGATTTTGCCACGATTTGCTTGACGTAGGGTGTTGTGGGGATCCGTGAACGACAATTCCATCGTTTCAGCTCGTGTAGTGTCATAGTGGACGACAACCGAATCCGCGTCTGCGATGCTTCACGAAATCACGACAGAAAGACTAGCATGTTTGATTTTTTTTTCGTCGTCCACGACGAGTTCCGTCACATTGGTGACGTTGACCAATAGCAGCACAGAAGCTCTTTCATACACAGGTTTCAAACATGGCGAAACGAAAGAGAGATGATGGTGCTGCTAGGTGGAAGGAATTATGAGATGGAGGAAAGGTTCGTGGAGCTGTGGCAACAGTACTCCTGCCTGTATGATGTGTCATCGAGGGACTACCACGACAGAACAAAGAAAGAAAAATGCTGGCGAACTATAGCGGAAGCGCTTCAGCAATGTTTACACTCTTGTTTTCGGAAGTCAGTCGCTAGTTCCGCCTTCTCGATGACATCACGCGCATCGTTAAAGACTGCACGCGATGAATGGTCAGGAAGCAACGTGTAGTCTGACATGTTTCTTGTCCACGACACGACAAGATTTTAGGAGTCAAAATCGTGTAATCTGACACAGTGACTATCGTGACCGACAAAAATATCGTGTAGTCTGAACCCGGCATTAGTCCATCTCTGCAAGACAGACTTTTCAGGATAGGAGATGGACTAAAAAGGAGCTCCCAAAACTTACTGCCAGATTTTTCTAAAAGTAAAAGTAATCGAAACTAAAATTCAGAACCTCTAACGGTCATAATTTTCCCATGTCGGTTATTTCGTTTTTTAAATCCTGTTAATACATTCCCCTTAAAAACATACTACTGTGTGTGTAGTTGGCGCTATACGGGCGTGTATGACATTTTTCCTGAACGCTGCATCTCACGTTTTTAGACGTGAAGACATGTTCTGTGTGAATGGCCAGTAAGAACCTAGAGTAAATATTTGCGCATATAGAGGGACAGGATGATCACATGCAACAGCGATCAGGAGTCAGATTCACATCTATAACGTTATGAGCACACAGCCCTGTCCAAGCCCTGCTCTTGCTCTTAATCAGCAGTGTTCTGTTTACATCTTTGCACATGGCATTATTTCAAATATTTAGTATAAAATACATTATAATTTTTTTGCTTAACTTCATGGTTTGTCTTAAATGCTACTAAAGTTGGATGGAAAAACGAATGACATCTTCACTTCCAGACCCTACTGTTGCATTTAGCTGCAGAAGTTTTGTTTCTGCTAAGCCTCCACTGATTCTGTCGTCCCATGAGGAATCACGGTCACACACGAGTATGAGAGGAAAAAGGGACGGGAAATGGAATGAAAGGCTTCACTTCTCCTTATCTGTCACCATCGAGTGAGCAGCAAACTGTCCCGCAGCAGCCTGAGGTAAGGCTCTTTTGTACGCGCGGGTGGCAGACTGGGGGTCATTAGCACATTATGTGACATAGGTGTTGTTTTTCACACCTGCTTCCCCAGAGGCAGCGATGAAGACCCCCGTTCATCTCCACACAGCCTTTCCTTAAAGGCAAAGCCTGTAATTTTAGTGCCACTACAAAATCGCAAAATAACTAGATACAATTTCTGCAGGAAATTAGAGTGGTTTGTGCCAAAACTTGACGTCTAAATTATAAACACCAGTACAAATAACACATATCAGGTCTGTTCTAATTGATAGCATTTCGACACTCGTTACCCAGACTCCCCTGCTTCGCTGTAACGTGCATGACTAAATGCACAGGAGTTTCCTGTTCGACTGACTCAGATGGGATCCCACGCAGGGTCTACGCTAAAACACAACTCTTTTGGGACGAACCCTTACACGCTTCTGCAGAGAAACATGAACCTGAGATCAATAAAGTGCATTTTATGCAGTAATGGAATGTTATTTCTTTCTGTTTTTGTCTCTTGTGTGAGAGACTTAACACCCTGGGGATTTTTCTTACGACGTCTCGACAATAAAAATGAAATAAAAGATTCACAGTACACGTGGCAATGTGAATCCACAGTCTGACATTCATATCACAGGGAAATACTAAGACATAGTGTTCAAAAGTTTGGGCTTGGTAAGATTGTTTTGTGTTTTTGAAAGAAGTCTCTTATGCTCAGTAATGCTGCATTAATTTGATTTAAAAAATACAGTTAAAGCAGTAAAATTGTGATATAATATTAAAATTTAGAAAAAGTGTTTTCTATGTGAATATCTGTTAGAATGTAATTTATTCCTGTGATGTAAAGCTGAATTTTCAGCATCATTACTCCAGTCTTCAGTGTCACATGATCCTTCAGAAATCAATCTAATATGCTGATTTGCTGCTCAAGAAGCATTTCTGATTATTATCAATGTTGAAAACAGTTGTGCCGCCTAATATTTTTGTGGAAAGCATGATAGATTTTATATTTCAGGTTTCTTTGATGAATAGAAAATTCAAAAGAACAGCATTTATTTGAAATAGAAATCTTTTGTAACATTATAATGTCTTTACTGTCACTTTTGATCAATTTAATGCATCCTTGCTAAACAAAAGTATTAATTTCTTTTAAAAAAAAACAAAAACAAGAATATAACCAGACAAAAAGAAATTACTGGGCTTTCCATTCATATGACACAAGGTCTATATTTAGCACTAAAGAAATCTTCAAGAAACACTTCTCTTTAAAGACGATTATGAAGCATTATTGAGAGGGCGGGAATGGAACGTCTCTATGTATGAAATAAAATTTAATTCCGGATATATGCCAACCTCATTCACACTTCCACTCAAAGTTGGGAAATCAATGGGCGACTGGAGCTGTTATTGATCGACCCTTAACATCATATTGGCTGATTCTGAAAGCCTGTGGACATGGGAAAAACAGCTCGACATCCGGTGTTTCTGAGACCAATTGCAAGGTGATTTTTAGTCACATGACCATGCATTATTTGTATGAACACTTTCTGTACTCTTGTGTTGCAGATATATTTGGATTGTGAGAAACGGTTACTTCACTTATTCTTTAGGCGTCTTTACACAGCGAGTTAAGGCTGCTTAAAATGTAGTCTAAAGATGCAATGCTGCATTAAAGTCAGACTAAATTATGCCTGTTCTGATCAACAAAGTATACAGTATATCAAAGCATATGTTAAAATTTTTTAAAAATGTTCAAGAATCAGTCAATGAAAAACTCATATTGATAGACCACTACCCTGAACATTACAACAATAAATGCTGCTTATCGTTAAAAAAAAAAAACATCAGCAAAAGCACTTTAATAAAAGACACCATGCATTAGGGCCGCACGATTAATCTAAATAAAACCATAATTGCACATTCATAATGAAATGACTTAGTGCAAGTACAACAATGGCAAAGGCTGCAATTGAATTAAATAAATATATGCTCCCTGCGGTTTTCCATCAAAATAAAAGTTTGATGGTTAAACGTTGGAAAATGAGGAAATTAAGACAGCCATAAATATTAGTATTTTATTTTTCAGTTATAATGTGAAATTAAAATTATAATTTTTTTTAATACTCTTTTTATTTTACAGTGAAATATTACAATAGCAATATTTCTTATTTTAGTTTGTATTAATTATTATTATTATTATTGTTATTAATAATAATAATAAATGTATGCTCTCTGCGGTTTAATGTTGGAAATTGAGGAAATTAAGACAGACATAAATATTTGTATTTAACAGATATAATGTAAAATACAATTATTATTAAATTTTCTTAAATACTCTATTATTATTTTACAGTGAAATATCACAATAGCAATTATTTCTTATTTTATTTATTGTAGTTTTATTTAATATGATTAGTAGTAGCAGTATAGTATTAGTAGTAGTAGTAGTAGCAATAATAATAATAATAATAATGTGTTTTTCATTGATTTTATTATCTTATCTTTTATGATTTTATTGATCGTATTATTTAATATTAGTTATTATTATTATTTTATAGACATATTAATATATATTCACCAAATTTTGGTAAAATTGTGCAGCTTTACAGTACAAACAAGCACAACGTGTTTGTGAATGTGTGTCTGTTTTTAAATGTCGCTTGAAAACATACCTGTATAGATGTGCTTTTAATATTTTGTGATGTTTTTTGTGTATTTTTGGGTTTGATCTTTTTTTGCTTTATCATATATTGTACATAGCTCTTCATAAATGTATCTTTTATGATTGTGTTTTTATATTGTGTAAAGCACTTTGTGCTTTGTAGCTTTAAAAGTGCTGTATAAATACAATTTTACTTACAACAAACTTGGAATTATTTTAAATTTCAGTAAAAAAATTTTTTTGCAATTTTTATATGAAAAATCACAATTCGATTTTTTCCCCAAATCGTGCAGTCCTAATATGCATATCAGAATATCGTTTTCTCATCAAATTGTATTTGAGCTCTTTAATACACACCCCCTGCTCGTCCAGTTTGAGGAGCTGCTCTGGGACTCTGGGTGAGCTGATGGCCAGTCGGAGACACTGGATGTTCAGCTCAGGAACCACGTACTCCAGCACCTCCTTCAGCGGGAGACCGCGGGCCGTCCCGTGCCTCGCCGTGGAGGGCACAGCGTCCTCCAGAATCGCCCCGCGCAGGGTAGTTAACTGAGAGAACGAGAGAGCAGAGCTGTTAGTACAGGAATCGAACAGCGCATGTATTACACATGCATTAAACAGCAAGGACATTTTCCTGCCTCAAACTATCAAAATCTTATGACAAGGCAGTGGATTTTTACTAGTCTGCTCAATATATATCAAACGAGTGTTTGACCTAAAGTACTAAATCCTGTCAGTCTATGAGAAAACTCAATACTTTCAATAAAAAAATACATGGATCCATTGGGATATTAAGTTATTGGCAATGAAATTCTCCCTCCCTGCAGGAGATTTGAGGGCTCGCTCTTTTCTGGAAGGAAGAAATTGAGTCTCGACCCATTTATCTGCACTTTCACTTATAAAGTAAAAGCCTTTTATGCTGAATGCTGATATGAAGCACTAGCATCTCTTTAAAGGCTCATTCTGAGGTCTTGATTCATGCGAGTATCTATGCTTCATAATTCAGATTAAGTGTGCCATCAGAAGCTAAAGATCAAAGCCTGAGGATTAATGCAACAACACATTTGATAAGAGAGAGGAACTGATGCAGACAATATCTGCATTTACTGTCCTCGATAATTATAATAATAATATTTCACCTCATAAAAAAGGAAAAATACATATTTTTTGCATAAAGAAAATGAATTTCATTTTAGGTCTATTGCGATTATTTTTATTAAAATTAAATTTCTTTAAAGATCATCCATCCTAAAAAAAAATAAAAATAATTATATTATTCTTAGAATTATTCTAATATTTTTATTATTTATAATTTAAAAAATGAAGTTAATTTTAGGACCATTATGATTTTTGCATTGTGACTTTATTTTCACGACAATTAAGATCATCTTTCCAAACATTAAACAAACAAACAAATAAATATTTCACCTCATGAAAAGGAAACAAGGTCATTTATTTTTCATAAAGATAATTAAGTTCAACTTAGGTCTAATAACATTATTTTCATTAATTAAATGCCATTAAAGAGAATCCATCCTAAAATTTTAGGACCATTAAAATGTTTGCATTGTGACATTTTTGCATTGTAAGTAAATAAATAAATCAATATTTGCTAATATTTTCATTATTTGGACAGAATTTTTTTTTTTTTGAATAATAATAATAATAATCATCATCATCGTCAAAATGATCATTTAGAAAATGAAGCTTATTTTAGGACCATTAAGATTTTTGCATTGTGACATTATTTTCAGGACAATCGATGATCAAATGATCATCTGTTCCAAACAAACAAACAAACAAACAAATAAATAAATAAATAAATAAGGTCATACATTTATTTTATTTGGTAGTAACTTAATTTAAAATACGTTCTAAATTATTTTTCTTTTGACTCTTTTGATTTTAGAATAAAATATGAAATGATTTTGATAGGCTTCTTACTAAACTAAACTAAACAAATTTTAGGACCATTAAGATTTTTGCATTGTGACATTATTTTCATGACAATTGATAATCAAATGATCATCTGTTCCAAACAACAAAGAAACGTTTAAAATAAATTATTTAATTGATAGCAACTTAATTTTAAATACTTTATAAATTATTTTCTCTATTGATTTTGGAATAAAATATGACATGCTCTTGATAGGCTTCATGAAATGAAATATAAAATATAAAATTAAATTAAATATGGATTATTTTAATTCTGCATTATAGGACTGTCAAAATGGCTGAAAAACTAAATTCGAATTTTGTACTTAAATATTATCAAAATTCGAATTATATTCGAATTTAAAATGCATAATTTCAGTTAGGGTGAAGAAAAGCTTTTGGCTTCTCTCCTGAGGCCACAAGAGGGCGCATCGAGCAAAATATTACTAATGCACGTTTATTCAAAGCATAAGATAACATGACTATCTGTGAAAAAAGTGCATAATGTTTAAAATAATGTTTATAAACCAATTATAATTAATTAAGTTGCTTAAACAATTAAAAAAACAGCATCATGTATGTATGCATGGTTTAATACAAAGGGCCAAAAGCCAATCACACAGAGTATATTTTTCATTTAAAAACACGATGGGGATGGGGAAAAAACCCCCGCCACAAAGTCTCGAGATATGTTTTTTCAAAGTTAAACTTGCATTAATTTTACATGGCTTTCTAAACATGTGGCTCTTTTGGAGACGCGAGTGCAACGCTGATAGATGTCCCTCTAGAAAATGTTACATGGCTTTCTAAACATGTGGCTCTTTTGTGCGAGACGCGAGTGCAACGGTGATAGATGTCCCTCTAGAAAATGCGCAAAATATGCGTTCTGTGTGAACAGCTTGGTTTCAGTTTTGACATAAACAAGATCTTCTCCGCATTGATGTTCTCTTTTCCCACAATATTTGTAAATTAACAATGCAGCAGCGCCGCATCTAGTGGCTTCAACTGGATAGGCTAACAATGTTTGCAACGTTTTTGCATTCGAATGTGGATTTTTATTTTAAATTCGACGAATATTCGAAATTCGATTTTTTTTTTTTACAGCCCTACTGTGGTATAATGGAGAAAAGTTAAATGTCCTTCTAGTTATCTGTAATGTCAACAAGGCAATGATGTGGTCTGATCCAGAGCACATCTCACAGATACATTAGTGTCATTTATGAACCATAATCTCTGATTTCACTGCACCATAGGGGTCCACCAGAGATTACCAACAGAAATAAAACCCGCCACAGACGAAGCTTAACATCTTTCTTCTTGATATCCTTTTCAGTAAGCCCCTTTGGAGACAAACATGCATTTGGACAGCCTGTTGAAAACCTGAGGTCAAAATTATGCAACATGATGGACAATGTGGACTATAGCATGACATGAAGGGAGGGAAACATTAGGATAATGATGCAAAACTCAAATATATGGGATAACAACAGCAAAAAATAAAAAAAATTAACAGGGATTGAGCAACTCACTTAATGTGAATGAAAAGCAAGCTAATATAAAGTTATGATAGCAGGCGCGACCTGAACGATGGAGGAGATCTGAAACCGGTTTGTTTTGTTTTTACATACTATGGAAGTAAATGGGGACCAGCAACTGAAGGAGAACCATCCCTTTAATCCACCTCAAAGCCAGGGGTGAAGAACAAGAAACACCCTCACCGGGACACTTCATCTCATCCTCTCTAAAGGACTCAAGAGGTTAAAGCACAAAGCTGAAGTAAAGAGTAAAACAACATGACTACTGTCGTCTAAAATCCACTTTATCAAAACCCTGCTGGAAAATCCAGTTACAACCAGCTTTTGATGAATCATCATCTGGTTTTGACAGGGTAGATCTTGGTCGAGCTGGATTTGTGAAGATACCATGGTACTTTCATATATATCATGGTACCGAATGATTTCCTTGTTTAGATCAAGTATTCTACATTTACAGTTTGGGGTCAGTAAGAACCTAATATTTTTACTCATCATGGAAGCAGTGACAGTAAAGACTATTTCACATAAATGCTGTTCTTTCAAACTTTCTTTTCATCAAAGAATCCTTGAAAAAAATGTTTCACGGTTTCCATAGAAATATGGAAAACATTATTTCAACATTAATAATAATCAAAAATGTTTTTTGATCAGCAAATCAGCATATTAGAATGATTTCTGAAGTCTAATATGCTCCCATGTGACACTGAAGACTGGAGTAATGATGCTGAAAATTCAGCTTTGATCACAGCAATAAATTACATTTTACAATATATTCCAATACAAAACAGTTATTTTAAATTGTAATAATATTTTACTATTTTTACTGTGTTTTTGATCAAATAAACGCAGCCTTGGAAAGCAGAAGAGACCTTTTTCAAAAACATCAAAAAAAATAAAAATAAAACTTCTGAACAGTAGTGTACATGTATTGATTTAGCAGAGTCTTTGAGGAAAAACACTGGTAGACCACCTTGGACCAGGAACACACCAGCAAACATTTTCTAAAAAACACTATGACCACTTTAAACTGTCTGACCTAATAAACAGACAAAGCGTGAAATGTAACTATGACACATCAGTTTGTCACCAACGAGAAGCATTGAGCTGAGCCAAGATTCTTAACAAGATGAAGTATTATTAATATTCATGCATTAATGCAGACTTTCAGTGGGCATGTCATGTCTTGTGTCCCCGATCATGCAGCATCTTGGTCACGAACAGGGGAAAACGGGAGAGGAAGTTAATGGAATCAATGCTTCTCCCTGAAGTTATGCATTCAGTTTAAAGTTCTGCATTCAAGTTCTGCATTAAATTACAATTGAATTGTAATTGAAAAACAAATGCTAAAGCTCCTTTTTAAATCTGCCATTTGCCATTATTTTAGCTATTCTTCGCTGCATAAGCTGCATTAAATTACTGTTAACTATTAGCTAGATATTAGCAAAGCTGCATTATCTACAACAGTAGCCTAAGTATAACGAAATAAATCAATATCTGGCTATTAGTTTTGAATTAACTAATAGCTCACACGGCCAAATGGGTCAATTTTGATTTTCACACTGAAACTCCTTTCCTCTTTAAACAGCACTTAAAATAAATAGTTAAATGCAAAGGACTAATCAGTGTCAAATATAACCCTGCACAAATTAAGGAAATTGAGCTCTTCTGCTTGATAGGACTTTGGCGACACGGCACGGCGGATGATTATCTATTTCCCAATAGAACGAGCTGGCTAACATGATTTATTGTCATTTGAGCTGAGCTGTAATTGGCTCATTCGCTATGGCTGGAAAGCCCATGAATGTGCAGGACACAATCGCAGCTTTCACCCACAGGCTGCAGCTCATTATTCAGCTTAGTTAAAGGAAAGAAACAAATTTCTGCATGGCAAGAGGTGGAGCAGCTGTTTTCCAGAGCTGGGTAACACAATCCTGTCAGGACTATGCAGATGTGCAGACATGCAAAAAAAAAGCAGTCTGACAGACGCTGACACCTTCTCAGTCAAACACGGACGACATTGTGCAAAATAAGTTGAGGTATCATTTGCTTGTTCCATTCCCAGACACGCTGAGGTGTTTTAATGAAGAGCGGTGGGACTGCGCTGTGAGGAGAGGATCCCGTCTCGCCTCTCTCGGCATCACGGCTCCTCAGAGGGGAACAGCTGCACCTCACCCTGTCTATTCTCACATGACAAATCACAGGCCAATGACAGGAGAACATTCTCACACCTCAATCCTTGCCACAAGTGTTTTTCCTTTCAAAAAGTGTAACAAACACCATGCTTCACAAAACCTACGATCCCTAAATCGTCAGACCAACATCCAATATTTATAATGCACACGATTTTTTATAATTTACACTGCAAAAAAATGACATTTTAAATTTCTAATTCGTATTTTATAGTCATTTTGCAAAGTTCACCCCCCAAAAAATGAAAATTCTGTAATTTACTCACCCTCATGTGGAACACAAAAGAAGATAATTTGAAGAATGTTGGTAACCAATAAGCTGACGGTAGCCATTGACTTCCATAATATTTTTTTCCATGCCATGGAAGTCAATGGATACTGTCAACTGTCACCAACATTCTTT
>NW_015662920.1:0-917 GCF_001515625.1 Sinocyclocheilus rhinocerous
TTACTTATCTTTGTCAACCTGGCAACCATGTGCACGCGCTCTCTCGCTCCACTGAGGATAAATGCGCTTGCTTTCTGAAAACACTGGTTAGCTTGCAGTTTAGCGATCTCCACTTCAATATTCTGTTCTCAGAAAGGTGTAATTCATCAAGTGTTCATTAATGCGAGAGAGAGAGAGGCTGTGTATGTATGAATTACCACCGTTTTGCTGCGTTTCTCTATTAACAGTGAAGCTGAGGCTTTAATTCCTGTAGAAACAATGATGTTACCAGCTCCTTGTTGAGAAATAATTGCTTTAGAAACGATGATGTTACCAGCTTCTTTTTGAGAAAGATAATGTAGCTCTTCAGCGACTAATGTGCGTGAGATACTGTGAGTGTGAAGACTGTGCATTAGTTTAGAACTCTACTCATTTTTATTTTTTTAAAGGTAGAGAGTGTTGATTTGTGCAATAACCTACCAGCAATGTTAAGATAATTTTAATTAGAGCCCAACCGATATATCGTTTTGCAGATATTATCGGCTGATATGAGCCTGCCGCTGATATATCGGTATTTGCGAATATGCCGCCGATATGAATTTTTTTTTACAGAACATATAACGCAGATAAAATGCTTGAAATGGTGTAATTACTTAGTTTGTCCAGCAGAGCGTGCTCCATTGTTTGCTATTGGCGACCTGGATGAAACGCTTTAAAGCTTAAGTCTATGGAAAACCATTGAAACTTTGAACGGCCATATCTCCGTAACGGCACGGCGAATCCGCACCAAATTTGGGGGATCCCTTCAGTTCGAGGAACCCTCTCGAACGCGAATTGAGTGTACGTCTAGAGGCGTCGGTAGCCCCCGGGGTTCGGGAGTTACGGGTGGTTAAATTCGCGGTCCGGCGCCGACCGATCTAGCGATCCCGGGGGGCTAC
>NW_015662920.1:1094-1288 GCF_001515625.1 Sinocyclocheilus rhinocerous
AGTAAGGAGGTCTCTTGTTCAGGCAGCAGCATTCAAGCGTGGTCTTATTCGACCGCAAGTGCACTGCGAAGTGGACTTCACATGAAATTCCGCCATGATTCCAGTTCCAAGGGAACGTACACGTTACAATCAAAGGGCACGTGAAAATCAGACGTGAATTTATATTGTATTTATTTACAGAGGTATATTATTTC
>NW_015662921.1:0-967 GCF_001515625.1 Sinocyclocheilus rhinocerous
ATGTCCTCATGTAGTGAGACAACAGAAGCTGAAATCACCGCGAGCATCGCACACTTTGTTTGTGTAGAAAACAAAACCGCGCGTCTGTGCCATCTACATACACAGAGACACGCAGAACATGCAGGATTCATATTTAAATAGTATTTTTTGCGGCTTAATATTTACAGATACTAGTCCATATCGTGACTCTATTTAAGTGTACTGACCTACTTTTGATTAATTCATCCAAACTTTGACAAATTCCGTGACATTCCGCGTCATACAGTAAATTCCATTTATATGACTGGATTCCGCGATTCCGTCCGCGTTTTCCGTATCACAAATTTAGTCTTGAGTTTAATGAAATGCCAAGTGGACAAACAATCAAATAAAACAAAACAAAATGATAATATAAAATAAACACGTCTTCATTAAATTACAGTGATTTTATTTACATGTTAAATGCAAGTAAAGTGCAAGCAAATGTTTCAATAACTTTTGCGAAAAAAGTCAAAATATGGATGAAATAGTGTTCCATCATCATGACATGTACTAAACGTTATTATACTTGAAACGATTAAAAACTTGCTGACAAATGGGTAAAACCTAGTGGTTTGAAGGATAGTGGCAAAGACTGGTAAATAATTCAAATGACTATTAATTAGTATTTTGGGGGCTTCACTGTGATCTTTAAATAGAGTAGTTTAATGTCATTTAATGATTCCTGTTCTAAATATACCTGACAAGATTTTTTTGCTATATGATTGTCAGCTATAGTTACATATTGGTTTTTTGACAGCCGATGCCGATGCCGATATCTAAAGCAGGTTGATGGCCGATATAATTTTATGTATTTTAATTAATATTTAAGAAATTTGAAATCATTTGAAAATTGATTAAAAAATACATGTTAAATAAACATACTTATATTTCAGATGACAAGGTATTTTCACATATAAATAAATATTTAATAAAAATATAATTAAAA
>NW_015662922.1:0-13761 GCF_001515625.1 Sinocyclocheilus rhinocerous
AGGGGAGTTAGAAAATGAGCCTATTTTCAAAAATAGTGGAGTGTTGCTTTAAGGTGACCCAGCTGACCTCGCCAGAAAAAAACTCAACACCACCATCTAGTGGATTGTAAAGCAATTGATTTTATTATTCTACCAAATAGTAGAATAAAAGATCGATATTTGGCGTCCGTGTATCGATACAGTATCGCCGCGGAAAATATCGCGATACTATGCTGTATTGATTTTTTTACCCCACCCTTCTGCGGGTGCAGGTTAATCAAACAGGACCTGTGCAGGACTCTGCTTTAAACTGCTAAGTGTCTCTTCGTCACATAACTTCACGTGCATGATGCGTCATTTACAGATATTTGGGCCACACAGCTCATATATTTTTTCCGCTATGGGGAAACGATTATTTATTTTTGGTAACTATTATTTTATGTCAATTCGCTTTTCAATAACTGTTATTAGTTTCGTTTCGTTTGAGTTTTTTTTTATTTTTGACATTTTTATTTTCAGTTTACAAAAATAACCTTGCTGGGTACAATGAGATGACATTATTTTACTTGCCCTTCAATCATTGATCATTAAAAGTAGGAATGCATGATATTATCGGAACGTTTTCGGAATCGGGCAATATGTAGAAATATGTATAATGTGTAGAAACTATTGAGATATACAGTGGGGAAAATAATTATTTGATCCCCTGCTGATTTTGTAAGTTTGACCACTTACAAAAAAATTAAGGGTCTATAATTTTTATGGTAGGTTTATTTTAACGGATAGAGACAGAATATCAACAAAAAAATCCAGAAAAAACACATTATATAAAGGTTATAAATTGACTTGCATTTCAGTAAGTAAAATAAGTATTTGATCCCCTACCAACCAGCAAGAATTCTGGCTCCCACAGATTGGTTACGTGCCCAAGTGGAACACAGATTAGTCCTGTCACTTTAAGAAATTACTCCTAATGTCATCTTGTTATGAGTATAAAAGAAACCAGTCCATAGAATGTGTATCTTCCATTCAAACCTCTCCCACCACCATGGGCAAGACCAAAGAGCTGTCAAAGGACGTCAGAGACAAGATTGTAGACCTGCACAAGGCTGGAATGGGCTACAAGACCATCAGCAAGAAGCTTTTTGAGAAGGAGACAACTGTTGGTGTGAATATTCGGAAATGGAAGAAATACAAAATAACCATCAATCGCCCTCTGTCTGGTGCTCCATGCAAGATCTCGCCTTATGAGGAAAAGGATGGTCATGATAAAGGTGAGGGAACAGCCCCGAACTACACAGGAGGAGCTTGTTAATGATCTTAAGGCAGTTGGGACAACAGTCGCCAAGCAAACCATTGGTAACAAACTACGTTGCAATGAGTTGAAATCATGCAGTGCCCGCAAGGTCCCCCAGCTCAAGAAGGCACATGTACAGGCCCGTCTGAACATCTAAATGATTCAGAGAAGGCTTGGGAGAAAGTGCTGTTGTCACATGAGAACAAAATTGAACTCTTTGGCATCAACTCGACTTGCTGTGTTTGGAGGGAGAGAAATGCTGACTATGACCCCAAGAACACCATCCCTACAGTCAAGCATGGAGGTGGAAACATTACAAAATCAGTAGGGGATCAAATAATTATTTTCCCCACTGTATATACCAGAGACCAATATAAAAAATGTTTTTGGCCAATTCGCACAGCCCTAGAAGAAAATATGATCATTTTTCTTTTCTTTTTGAGTAAGCATTTTAACTTAATATACAATTTTTGAAACTTTTCAACAGGAGGATGTTTGTAGTTCCAACCCGCTTCCAGGCTTCCGACAGCTGGAAAAGTTCTGTTCTCTGCTGGTGGAGATTGGTCTGACTGAGGACAAGTTGAGCCTAACAACAGAACAGAGGAACAGGCTCATCGAAGCATGGAGTGCTGTAGAGGAACACGACAAACAACCACCAAAGTTTCACCAGCTCTACAAAACACACTGGGGTAATGCGCTTTATTGTCGCACAGAGAGAGACGATCTTGCACTGGCCCAGCAAGACATCAGTTCTCAGCACAACAGGCTGATGTACACACTAGTGAAACTTCTCTGGTTGGGGTCACCGCACAGTACTCCGGCAAGCCCTGTAAAAACCACCATCGCAAAAGCCTATGAGAGACTTCAGCATCGCGTATTGGTAGAGGATCCGGTTCTGAGCATACTGGGAATACCTTTGCCAAAAATTGACACCAAAACAGTCTGTGATTTTATCCGCCGGCAAGAGAGACTCCTCAACCTGCGGTCGACTGAATTGCCATCTGCTGCCGTGCTGAAGACCATGTTAATCTCTTCAAAAGAGCTACCTCTAGCTCCATGCCAGCCGTCCGTTCTCCCTCCACCTGACCTCCCACAGATAAAGTTTGAACACATTTCAAGCAAAGCAGGGACCAAGGTTTTAAAAGGAAGGACAGACACTGCGATGCCAGTTCCAAAGGCTCTGCTGCCATTACAACACAGTGAGTCTGCGCCAATTCCCCACTTACTACTGCCGGTCAGAGTATCTCGTGTGACTGATTGGAAAACGCCAGTCACTTCCATCATGATCAAACCTCTAGCTAAAATCGCTTCATCTGCCACACGAGTGATCCCAGCTACTTCCACCAACACAACACCAGTGACGATGTCCACCAGCCAAACTGACACATCACAGAGTATTGACAGCCCTTCAGCCTGGGCCAGGGCTACACTGTATAAACGGAAACATACAGGCAATCTTACAAATGTTGGAATCAAGAAGTCACGTGTACAAAAATTGCCTGTTTGTACACTATGCAGCCAACCAACTCAGGGACACAAAAAATACAAGAAGAAGACTTTTTGCCCTGTAAAAATGATGTCGACCTCAAAAGGACTTTGCAGCAGAGTCTACTCCAGTTACGAACATTTTACCTCAGTTGTAGACTTACGGCAATAAACTTGGGGTGTGTTCACACTTGGCATGTTTGGTTCGATTAAAACGAACTCTGGTGCGATTTCTCTGTTAGTGCGGTTCGTTTGAGTAAGTGTGAACGCTGCCATCCGAACCCTGGTGTGCACCAAACAAGTGGACCGAGATTGCTAAAAAGATGGGTCTCAGTCCACTTCCAAACGAACTCTGGTGCGGTTCGAATGATATATGAACGCAACACGGACCAAATACTTCTAAACGAACCAAAAAGTAATGACAAGATGCGATGCTATGCGACATGAGACACTGTGTAACCAAAACAAAATGAGCGGAGGGCAAACGTGGAGCAACGATGAGGTAAAAGTGCCTTTTATGAGCTCCTTGTGAGTTTGCAGGTGGTGAAAATAAAATTATATGTACACGCAAGAATGAGCGCGCTTAGTCCAGCAGACGGCTTTAGGTGTGTTCGACTTAAAGCGGCGCTGAGTAGACCGATCGGTTAATCAGTGCTTTGATATCATACACCCGCAGCGCCGCTTTAAATCTAACGCACCTTTTGTTTGGGGTGTTCTGTGAGTTCCGTCACGATATATACGTCATTCAAGCCGACCAATCAGGTTGTGAACGTATCACTATGCCTTTAGGTTTGGTGTCTTTAGGTTCGCTGTCAAAAATGCCAATATGAACGCTAAGCGGACCAGGACCAAATGTATAATTTTCCTTTTTGGTCCGGACCAAATGAACCAAACGAACCGAACTACAAGTGTGAACACACCCTTAGTGTTCTTTTTTTAAAAATGAAAAGTTACATTTGAAAGGTGTATATTGTTTACACTGAAAATAGTTTTTTTTAATTGATTACTGAATTTATATTCTTATTTGATATGTTCCATTTTTTGTAACTACATAGTGATCTGTTGTAGTGATATACAATAAATATAAAAATCGAGTTTAAAAAACTATTTCTGTAATAACAAACGACTGCGATTTGGTCCACACTGACCAGCGCTGAGAAAAGCAACTTGTGCCATGTGACAGTCCGCTATATCTTCGATCAAGTTCAGTAAGAACTTCGAATTGCTGACAAACTATTTCTAACGGTGCTGAGTACTTATTTAACTATTAAAGGGGTCATGAACTGAGAAACCAAAATTCCCTTCATCTTTTGACATATAAGAGGTCATTGTACTATAAAAACATTCTGCAAGTTTCAGAACTCAAAACTTTGTTGTTAGTCTACAAACGGCTTAAATTGAAAGCAGTATGTCAAAACGACAGCTTGTGGAATGTACAACTCTATGATGTAATAGTGTGGATAAGCACCGCCTTAAATGGATTCTAAATAGTATGATCTATGAAGAAAAATTTGTACTAAACAATTATGACAAAATTATAAAAATATACAATGCATGTATATTTTGGACTGTACACCACTGGGTGGTGCTATACAACGAGTCTACTTTTGTGAAGTAGTGGGTAAAGTATGGGAAATTAGTATTGGGTTGGCGTCTTTTTCCAAATTACTCGGACTTTGTACATTAAAGACACATTTCTGCATTTGAGTTTTACAAAGATGTCTTTTATTTTGAGACAGGACTAGATATACATATGTCAAACATTTAAGCCAAAGTACAGCAAAAACACCACCACTGAGGCCTTTTTGCAGCAGTATATTAATAATCAGCTAGTATAAAGTCACAGATCTGTATCAACCAGCTTCTTAAAATAAAGCATTTATTAGAAATGATGCTGTTCAGAGGCAGAATATTACTTGATTTTACTGTGACCTGAGCTACAGGGACTAACGGGGAAGACCGAGACAATTCCCTGATATCACATTGTTAAAATCCCTTCTATATAAAAACACCAAGCACTCTAGTTAGAAAAGCAAAGCTGCTGGCAATCAAACATTTCATTTTAATCTGAAAAAGTATACTTTATGCATACATTTGCTCAATCAGCAAATATTACAGGACAAAAACATTGTGAACTTGACTTGATCATGATTTGAACGACACTTGATTTCATTTGAAACATTACAGATTTTTACTCTAAAGTGAATTTTATTCATCCATGCCATAACACTTCATACAGTTTCTTACAATGTGGATCTAAGGCACCAGAAGAGACAAATCAGAATAGTATACTACTTACTGTATACTGCAGAAATAGTATGCATATGACCACTACATTTGCAATATATACCAGCACACTGCATTTCCAGTGTGACTACAGTAGGATTCAGTACGTAGTAAGCGACTGTTTCCTTCTGAACTCAAGTGTACTAACAAGTGAACGAGGCGGAGGATTAATTCAGTTCAACACTATTTTTTGCTACACATTTACACATCAAACTACATTAATGTAAGCATCTGAACTTGTGAAAATAATAATTTACAAGAATGTAAATTGCAGCATGCAAATGTATTGACTAATTTCTGAAAATGACAGTATGAAGCAGGGAGTGCATTTTACAACGGCAATGGAGAGAGAAAATCTCGCTGGTTTTACAAACCATTTGGCTCGACTTACTTGTGTCACAGGCAGTTGTTGATGATCGATATCATCAGTACCTCTATTCTTTACCTGAGACCTCATGGAGCACAGTACAGTAAGCATGTGAGGATCCCAAACACCCCGAGACGAGATTTTATGGCAAAAATATGGAAGCTTGTTTCCACCACGGAAAGAAAAAAAACAAGATAATTGCAATTTTTTATTTCACAATTTGGATTTTTTTTTTCAGATTCAGATTTTTTTTTTTTTTTACGAGTTTGTCATAATTCTGACTTCCTTTTTCCTTTACATCTCACAATTTTGACTTTTTGTCTCAGAATTCTGAGTATATATCTTGTAAAGTTTGAAGACCAAAGGTTGGTGGTCTGTTAAGAACATGTACTGTACATAAAAAATGATATAAAAATATTTCACCAATATTTTGAAATCTAAAATTGCTATAAAGTCAAAGACATGTGTCTAACTATGTTATGTTCCAAATTTGAAGTTGATATCACAAAAATCAAGATTCCCCTGAGATTTTAAGCATAATACCAAAAATAGCCACCGGGTGACACTCAAATACTTCAGTTTACTTTTTGATGCAGTTTCCGGTTTTGAATGATATATTTTTTTTTAATTTAGGATGATTACAAAAATATGTAAGGGGGGGAAAAAAGTCAGCAAAAAAAAAAAAAGAGCGCCAAGTGTCCCACTAATTCTTTCAGAATTGTTGCAATTACCCTTATTTATCCCATGACAGAAACAAGCTTCAATAAAAATGATCACTTATGTCATACTAGTCAAGAGGAAACAGTCGGGATGAAGTACAAATGGACGATTCACCATTAGTAAAACTCATACAACATAATGAAATCTTCAGGATTATAAGCCACTCCATTTATCTTTCCGATCAGGGTGGAAATGCGCAGGTCCTCACGCTGAATTAAAAAGGAATGTGGAATTTACAACATTAATTCCCATGCAAATGTCGTTCCATGACAAATCTTCCCCCATATTTACATAGCACTGCATAAAACTTTCATTTCACAACATCTGCTATATATATATATATATATATATATATATTAATAAAGATACCTTTGTTTTAGTAGAAAAAGACTACATTTCAATCAACAATGTCATAATCTCGGTAGTGCATAATACCTAGATGCATACAATGTTTTAGCCGTTAAAAAGCATTTATCAAAAAATCAAAACGATGTCTTGATCACGCGTCCGCTATTTACAGGGTTGCAAAGCTTCAGCATTTCCAGTTACAAACATAACCTTACTGTTTAAGTGCATCCCTTTACAGGAAAGTGGGTTCACGGGTACAGCTAGTTGCGTTGTATAAATGTGACACGGGATGTTCAGGTTGACAACAATTTGCAGCGACAATACGACCTGAAGTTATTTGTTTTGAATAAGATGTAATTTTTTTGGTGACTTGATGCTTTCAGCTTTCAATTTTATGCAAATGAGATGCAGCATGCTGTGGAACGAATAGCAGCCAAGAGACTCGATGACCTCCAGCAGTTTAATCACTGTCAGTGTGAACGCATTTTTAAATTGAATCACTTGCTTTACGAGGTTGCAAACCAAGATGCGTTTTCCAAGTACTTACTAAAAATCATTACACTTTTTTTCTCATGCAAAAAATAGTTTTTTTGAAGTGAAAATAGACAATAATAAGTTATTGCTAGTAATTGTTCACAACTTCGGAACAGTAAAGCTGGTGACATGGAAAACAAAACATTCACAAGAAATTAACTGAAGGTGTTGGTTTACGAAGCCCCTAAGGGGACATGGTGATGGAAAAAAATGAGATTGGATGACAAATGCTTTTGCTTTCTCTCGCAAAAATATTGCGATCCCCGAGTAGCTTTGCGTTCACTTGGAAAACATTTGCGTTTTCTTGCAAACTATTTTGTTCCCCCGAGAAACTTTGCGGTTACTCGCAAAACACGTGTTCCCCTGAGAAACTTTCTTGCGAACATTCTTTCGCAAAACATTTGCGTTCTCTCGCAAAAGTACTGCATTCCCCCGAGGAACTTTGCGTTTGCTTGTAAAACATTTGCATAAAACATTTACGTTCACCCACAAGATATTTGCGTTCTCTCAGGAAACTTTGCGTTTGCTCTCAAAACATTTGCGTTCTCTTGCAAAAGTATTGCGTTCACCATCTAAAATTTCCATTAACTCGTAAAACATTTGCGTTCTCACTAAATATTTGCATTTCCCTTTGCAATGTTTTGCGAAAGAAAACAATACTTTAGCAAGCATACTCGAATGTTTTTTGAAGTTGAAGTTTCTTGGGGGAACTCAATACTTTAGTGACCAAACGCAAATGTTTTGTGAGCAAATGCAAAGTTTTTTGGGGCAATGCAATATTTTTAAGAGTGATCGCAAAGGTTTTTTGTTGGAACGAACAAAAATGTTTCGTGGAGTAACGCAAAAGGTTTGTAATCAAACTCAAAATTTCTCAGATTAACAAATAACAATTAACAAACAAAAAAATAATTTTACAAACAAATATTTTTTATCTCCTATCCCATGTTATTTAGCATCGCTATGTCCCTTTAGAGGCTCCATATTATTTCTAGGAATCCAATTTTTAGCTTAATTTTAGAATGGCTCTTTACACAATCTCAAAATTAATTTTACACAATCTAATCCATCAAATGCCCCTTTATGTACTGTTACACTCTTAGGGCCGGTTCACAGAGTATGTTTTTGTGTTAAAAACGTGAGACAGTGCAGTAGATGGGGGGGGGGGCCCCGAAAGGTCTCAAAACATTGTTTTAACATGAGTGCAGTCTCATGAGAGAGTCACCGTAAAACATGCGAGTGCAGTGGTCAAACATGTCTGTCTAGCGCATGTTTACATAGAAAAATAACGGAAAAGCGTCACAGTATAATGCAAAAAATGCGTTCTGTGTGAACGGCCCCTTACGCAACAACCTTTTAACGTAGATAACTGCACATAGAGTTTACGTTTACAAAAGGCGGTACGACACAGACATTTTTTAATTAGCTTCTGTTCCTGGTTTATATAGGGAAGTAAAAAACAATGAGACGTTTTTCACCGCGATGTCGAGACTAGGCACTGTGGTTCTGAGAAAATGTCAAGAACGGAGAAGAGTGACAGACTACTGGAGGGACAGACAGACAAACGGTGTGAAACTTATCCTTAAGACAGGAAGGAAATTAAAGCAAGCTAGGCTTTGCATCTGCAGCATGCAGTATGCAACTCCGTGCAGTGATTTCTGAGTCACTGCACTGAATGTTTCCTTTAAAAACGACTATATATTATAAAATGGTTATCAGAAACGGGCTCTCCGTGCAGTGTCACGCTTGCGGTATAAATGCTGTAACAGGCCTCACTTGTCGTTTCCTCACTCCTTTAGCCCTTTAAACAGTAGATTACTGTAAAACTGCACAACCTGGAGCGCTTGTGCTCTGTCAGAAGGCATCGGTCCTGAGGTATTGATCTGCTTTGTATTTGAGCACTGCATTTTATAACTCGAAAACTGCAGTTACGGACTGAGACCGTAATACTGGGAGTGAGCCGATAAAACTATAAATAATTCATGTTTTTCACAATAACGGGAAAAAGAAACCACTAAACATTCGCAAATGTTGAAATATGACTGAATTAAGATGAGGAATAACAACGTTAACCATGAAGCAAAATCCCTGTAGCTTTGCAAAACGGTCAGTTTCACTAGTTACGGCGGATCTACGTGGAAGTCACTTGGGTGAAAACTGCGTGTTTAAAGCGTACACTATCAAAAGTTACCATGTCAATATTAAAAAATCATATTGCTGTATGAATAAGTTGGATTTTAGGGTTTCTATTCACAGTTTCTGGCCCAAGGGACCAGTAAGTAATTGTAAAATATCCAAAAATCTTAATTGGCATTGTCTTGTTTTGTTCTCTTTAAACCAATAACCGCAGAAAGCATTGTTTAACTCAACATTAATGAAGAGCCCTGATGTTCCTGGCGTTTTCATCCAGAAATCCCAAAAATAGTGGTTCACATGACGCCCCTTAATAAAAGATCACAGTGTAGCTGTGGAGGGGACTTGTTTTGAGGGCCCCTGAGAGAAACGGGCCTCTCCAAGCATGTCGTCTTCTAGAAATCAAGCAGAAGAATGAGCCAAAAGCGACTCAGTACATGTCTCTGTAAATCTCCTGCAGTAAGGGATGCAGCGAAGTGTCTTCTGTCTTTTTGATTTCCTGCACTAACTGAGCGTGCTCCGTCACCAGCTGCCGCAGGTCCACTAGTTTCTGCAGGAGTTTAGGGAAGAGGAATCCGTTGTCGGGATGGTTGCTCTTGAGGTGCAGATGAAGCACGTTTACGATGCTCTCCTGCATTCGCTCGATGTGCGGGACGTTCACCAGGCCTGGCCGATCTGGAAGAGCAGGAGTCTGAAATAAATCACTGGCAAGCAAAAGCTGGTCTATTCTTTTTAAAGAAAAAAAAAATATTAGTAAAAGTATCTATTTATAAATAATACATAAATAATGAATGAATTAAATATATATATATATATATATATACCTGTATATATAATAAATAGAATAGAAAAACATTTCATAAAAATATCTTAATATAATAATACTATTTATAATAGTATAATAATAATAATAATATTGTTTAATAATATAATGTAATACAATATACACACATTTTATTTTACAAAAATGTTAAACCAATATACCTCCACAGCAGATGATGGCAGCAACAAACAATGCGAGGTCACTATCGTCCAGTTCGAGGGAGTTAAACTTCATTGCAAACTGAAACTTGGGCTCCATCATTTCACTGAACGGCCGTCGCAAGCTCTTCAGGAACTCTCTGGTGATGAAGCCGCTGCCGTACGCGACCAGCAGACCGTCTTTATTCATGCATGATGCCAACATGGCGAAGAGCGCCTCATGGACGCCGTACTTTAATAATGTCACCTGTCGGAGAAAACAGGCTGCATTCAATGAAGATGTTTATGCAATATGTGCATATCTGAAGATTTTCACTTTCTTGAAGCTTGAAGTGTTTATGGGACGCGGTGCTCGTTTTCGGCACTAACCTGGTCATTTAAATCCAGGTTTGAGAAGCCTGGCACGGACTTGGCGAATTCAGTCAGTTCGGTCACCGTCTCGACCGAAGTGCACTGACAGCAGTGGAATATTCGAACTTCCGCGTCTTTATTCAGCAGAGCCCCAGAAGAGCTCACCATCTTGGCCACAAGAGTCTGTTCGGCCAACTGCAGCGTCTCCATGTCGTGGATGACAAAAGGCTACAACACAATGAGAATGAAGCATGAAGATCAAATTAAGAATAAACTGCTGTATAGTGGTCGATAGGTTTTTCAATGGCAGATGACAATATCTAGAGTAAAGGGAGACAGGTGGGCAAAAAATAAAAATTAATTCAATACAATTTTAAAAAATTAATTAAATTAAATTAAATTAAAGAAGACAAGCACTGTTCTACCAACATTCTATTTCAATAATCTGAAAAAAAAATAAAATAAAATAAAATAATAAAATATAAGTATGTATTGGAAACAGATTAAAATACTGGCTATACTGTATAGAGAGAGAACAAGTTCAAGCCTATTTTCAAGAATTATATATACATTAGGGCTGTCAGTCGATTAAAAATTTTAATCTAATTAATTACATGATGTGTTTGTAATTAATGTAAATTTGGCTGTGATATTACCCACAAAAAATTATTTAAAGTCATTATTGTGTTAAATGAGAAAGTATCAAGTAGACATTACAAATTGTAGCTTTAGACAGAAATATTTTATTTGATTCAACATAAAATTGTTAATACATAATTGTTTACTCTACAGTGGCCTAACATGAACCTATAAAACATAAAAGAAGATAGTTTGAGAAACATCTCAGTATTTTTTGCTCATACAATGAAAGTCCAAAACAGCTTAGTTAACAACAGTCTTCTTTTTTTTTATTTTTATGAAATGATACTCTAAATAAGAAACTAAAACTGCCAGCAGGTGGTGGTAAATGCCTTTATACATCATTCATTTGTTAATTCATGATTCATTCAGGAATGAAGTAAACGACTCAGTTTATGAACAGGCTATTGAATCATTGGATTTGTTTAAAACGCGGAATCATTCAGAAACTAAACACCGCTGTGTTGCTCACAGACGCTTAACAGTTCGGCGGTGGCTTTAAAGGTAATATTTTCTATGCAAAATTGAGCAAAAAATAGGCCTATAACACAATATTAACTACTTATTTACTGAACTGTTGTATAAAATCACATTTAAACTCATGACCGAGTTTACATTTACATTTAAACACATATATTCGTGACAAAACGGCACTCGTGTGATATTGCTCTCGCTGCTCATGTGGTATCGCTTATCATATGATATAAATATGAGACAAAAACTCATAGGGGCATTTTTGCCCCAATATCTTGAATTTTAGGAGCATAACAGTTAACTGTATGAAATGTAAGATGACGTACAGGTCTGGGGGCGGGGCCAATGCATTAACTGCGTTAAAATATTTTAATCGCGTTATTTTTTCGTAACTAATTAATTAACGTGTTAAACTGACAGACCTAATATATATATATATATATATTAGTAAAAGAATATACATAATTATATATATATATATATATATGTATATGTGTGTGTGTGTGTGTGTAAAACAATAGAAAGTAAGAATACAAATGAAATAAAAGAAATAGTAGTAATAACTATTATTATTATGTGTATATGCATATGTAACAGCCCCAGCTTCCTGTTTCGATACTTTCTTGAACTTGTCAAGACATTTAAATGGTTCAAATGGACGATACAATACAAAAACCTCAACCTGAAACCGTTCAGATGACGGCATTTAGTTCAAACAGGACTAAAACTCGAAATGCTCCCCGCCTCTGTAAGAGAGGTCAGCACGACACCCCGAGAGGCTGGTTTGCGGGCCGTGAGAGAACAAGAGTACTGTGAGAGATGAAAGGCTCGTCTTAATTCAGCTGCTCTCACTCCCAACAGCTGGGCCGTGTCCTGCGGAGCTCAGGCCGAAGAGCACAGCCAACAATCAAGCTAGTGTTACAGATGCGTGAGGGGAAACACGTCTGAGGTGGAAACTCCAAAGCCCCGTCCCATGAGCCCTGTGTCATATCAAGCTTCTTTAATAAAGAGTTCTGCTTTATCGATGGGCTTTGTGCTTTATAAGACGGTGTAGAGCGACATGAACATGATGGAGAAAACGGAAAAGCGTAATCTGATGATGCAGCTTCAGAGCTGAGTAGTAACATATTACATGTATTCTGGATTACGTAATCAGATTCCAAAAATGAAGTACTTGTAATTAGATTACATTTCAAAATACTTGTAATCAGACTACAGTACAGTTATGTATTACATGATTACATGTTTACACAATAGCAATAAATTAATCAAAATTGATTGATTCTCCCTAATTCTTCTTTTTCATCTTTTAAATTTCCTTTCTAAAATATTATACTATTATACTATAAAAAGCACAAATTAACGTTATTTCTTTACACTTTGCATGTTGCACACATTTGCATGCTCACGGTTCTCTGATGTTGGTTAATGGTCACATGACATGCAGATAAACAAATAAAATATTGAATCTTTTTTAGTAAGTGTTTTGTTTTGATTGCTGTTATTTAAAAAATATTTATTTTAATTTTAAATGTTTATGATTTCATTAATTATTAGCTTTTCTTTTAACTCACAAACCCCCTGCAGTTCATATTAGTGCTGTCAAATAATTAATCGCGATTAATCGCATCCAAATTAAAAGATTTTGTTTTTGTGTACTGTGTATATTAATTATATATATATAAATACACACACATGCATGTATATATTTAAGAAAAATATGTTGTTTATATTAAATATATTTAGATATAATATAAATTATATGAATATAAATATATACATATAAATACTAGAGCCCGACCAATATGGTTTTTTTGGGGGGCCGATACCGATATTAGGGAGTAATAAAAGACCGATATCGATATATCGGCCGATATTTTTTATGTGTAGGCTATATTATAGTATAGTATAGTCAAAAGTTTGGACATACTTCCCATTCGTGTGTCCAAACATTTGACTGGTACTGTATATAGAATACAGTATATACATTGTGTTGCATATTTTCTGGTAATCAAATGAACATGCAGAACATTCATATTTAAATAAGTCTATTTGCAGTTTAATATTCACAGACAGTCTATATATATGTAGTGACCTATTTTTTATTTATTCATCAAAAATAAGACAAATTCCATGAAATTCCGCGTTATACAGTAAATTCCGTTTTTAT
>NW_015662922.1:14158-24599 GCF_001515625.1 Sinocyclocheilus rhinocerous
GTCTTTTTGCAGTTTAATATTCACAGACACAGTCCATATATATATATATATATATATGTACTGACCTGTTTTTTATTTATTCATCAAAAATAAGACAAATTCCATGAAATTCCACGTTATACAGTAAATTCCGTTTTTATAACTGGACTCCGCGATTCCGTCCATGTTTTCTGCATCGCGGAAATCATAAGGCCCTACTAATGTAGCAAACGAATATGATAAGCTCATTGTGAGAGTAAAAGGACATTGTTGTTTAGTTTATTAGCATTGAGTCTCTCCAACTAGGTGACAACGTAGCGTTAAATCACCATTCAACAGACTCAAGCCACCACCGCACTGCCGTCTATTGGACTGCAGAAAGATACTAACTTTACAATCTGCTACGTTACTGACTGTACTGACAAACTATGCTGGCACCGTGTCTGTGCCGCAATAGGACGCGAAAAAGCGACCGTTGAAAATCATTTGAACTTTGTGTCAGCACGTCATAAATAGAACGAGGCGAGGCATCAGTTTACTGCATCCAATGTAGACAACATCACTGATTATAATGGGTTCTATTCTACACCGGACGTGAGCGGCGCGGCGCGACAATATAGAATAGAAATTCTATTGTATTTTGTCGAGCCGCGTGATGTGATGTGACCGATGTGATAAGCATGAGTTCTGAGCCACGGACCGGCCGTTATAAACACCAGCATTGACTAAGTGGCCGCGATCAGCTCCAGTGGCCGTAACACAGGCTTTAATGCGCCGCAGACGCGTGCCGTGATGCGCAGATCAGCTCTAGTCTCTAACGTCACTAAATCTGCTGTTAAAAATGAACCATCCATTCATCATATCATCATGCAAAACTAAGAATTAGAATCATTGTAATGTGACGATCAAATATAGGTGCGGGTGGATAAGTTGAAGCAGTGGACTCGGGTAAAGTTTGAGCTCATCCGCGCATCTCTACACTACGCTGACCTAGGTCGCCAGTAGCAAACAATGGAGTGCGCTCTGCTGGACAAACTAAGTAATTGCACCATTCAGAAACATTTAATCTGCATTATACGTTCTGTAAAAAAAATGTTAATATCGGCGGCATATTCACAGATACAGATGTATCTGCGACAGGCTCATATCGGCCGATGATATCGGCAAAACGATATATCGGTCGGGCTCTAATAAATACATGTAAATATTTTCAAAATATATACTCTATGTGTATTTATACATAATAAATATACACAATACACACACATATATTATGTAAACAAAAACTTTTATTTTGGATGTGATTAATCGCGATTAATCGTTTGACATTTACAAACCCCAGTTTGGGAAACCTTGATGTAATATAATGTTTAATGCACTTCATGTGGTTAATTACAAGGAATGGAATATGTTTTCTTTCTCTTGGTATATTTTTATCAATATAATACAAGTTTATCCTATTTAAATCAATGTGATGAACAAGTTAGGTCAAAAGTAATCTAAAAGTAATCCAAAATTAGTCTAAACATATTACCTAAAATGTGTAATGTAATGGATTATGTTACTAACTACAATTTTTGTCATGTAATCTAGAATCAGTAAAAGACTACAATTTGTAAGTAATCTACCCAGCACTGAGTAGGTTGGATTCAAACCTGTGTCCTCAAACTGCAAAAACAAAAGTCATTTTCTAAATAAAATTCATCAAAATAAACCGATCTTGGCTTGACGTGCTGCCTGAAAACTTAAAAGAGATTCAAAATGTTCTAGATTCAAAATGCTGCTAAGGTGTTCTGAGTGGTTGCTAGGGCTTTACTAAGGTGTTCTTGGTTGTAGCTATGGTGTTGCTAAGTTGTTGCAAGTATGTTTCTACAATTATAGACAAAATAGATCCAGAAAAAGACACACATCAACTCTAATACATGAAGCACATGGCTGGATGCTCTTACCGGCGTGCTTGCCTTGCCCGTCAGGATGGTCCTTGCTTTGGATTTGTTCATGTTGAAGTTCTTCAGGTAGGCCTCGTAGATCTGCTTGGCCAGGGTTTTCTGATCGGCCAGTTGCGGGTCCTCGACCTCTCGTTCCCCCGTTAGGATCTCCGCCTTTAACCTCAGCTTCTCCGACTGTGGCATTCGCCCAAAGCGGATGGCTGTTCGCAGGATACAAACAAGAACCTCAACTTAGAGAATACAACCAAACGAATGTCCCATGTAAGACATATAATTATGGCTGCTCACCTAATAGTCGACTAAACATTAGTCAATGAGATGAAGCTTAAACAGTTAGTTCACCCAAAAATGAAAATTCTGTCATTAATTACTCACCCTCATGTCATTCCAAACTCGTAAGACCTTCGTTCAGCTTCAGAACACAAATTAAGATATTTTTGATGAAATCCGAAAGCTTTCTGACCCTCCATAGACAGCAACACAACTACCACATTCATTCATGTTCAATCATGGTACTCTTGATAAAGGTGGCGGACTGACCCGAAAGAGAAGAAATTGTTGAATAAAGTTGTTATTTTTGTTTTCTTTTCGCACAACATTCATTCATGTTCAATCACGGTACTCTCGATAAGGGCGGCGGACTGACCCGAAAGAGAAGAAATTGCTGAATAAAGTTGTTATTTTTCTTTTCTTTTCGCACAAAAAGTATTCTCGTAGCTTCATTACATTACAGTTGAACCACTGATGTCACATGGACTATTTGATCAAAGTCCTTACTACCTTTCTGGGCCTTGAACGTGGTAGTTGCGTTGCTGTCTATGCAGGGTCAGAAAGCTCTCGGATTTCGTCAAAAATATCTTAATTTGTGTTCCGAAGATGAACACATTTTTTTTTTTTAGTTATTATTTTTATGGGCTTTTTATGCATTTTATTTTTTTTAATTGAGATACGAAAGTAGAGAGACGACAGGAAAGCAGGATCGGCAAAGGACCTCGAGATGGGAATCGAACTCGGGTCACCGTGAGCGCAGTTATGCTATGTGTCAACAAACTAACCACGAGGCTAACGGCGCTGACAATGAACGAATGTCTTACGGGTTTGAAACGACAGCGTGAGCAATTAATGACAGAATTTTCATTTTTGGGTGATCTATCCTATTTAGACCTGGCTATACTTCTGTTCTGCCTCGTGCACAGCCGCATCCAAATATACTCAACCGCGGATGAGCGTGAATAGATGAGTTCGACTGTCTCAACATTCACCTTGCGCCTGCACTATCGTACGCGGCCTTAGTCGACTGAAATTTTATTAAGTCGATGAGTCGCTGAAGTAAAAAGGTCTGTGTTCATGGCGGACAGATCGTTAACGGCTGGTCTTTGAGGTAATTACTTTATATCGTGCAGGAAATCAAAACACTCGCCTGTCATTCATCGACCTAAAATATTGCTTATCATTTGATTGTGAAACATAAGCAGTAGCAGCTTTACACGGCTGCTCACTCTAACATTAATCTAGATATATGTGCACTATTAAATGCATGTCCGAGTGTTTGTGCAAAGTGTGGAAGCTATTAGCATGGATATTAGCGTGCAGCTATTAGCATGCAGGATATTAGCGTGCAACTATTAGCATGCATGATATGGAGGCGCCGGCGCAAATACTGGCATTTTTTCCTGATAAACAACTTAAAATACGACGTCATTTTTGCTCATACAGATAAGAGTAATACATCATTCGAAGGGGAATCTCCTCAACCACCACCAATGTGCAGCATCCACCTGGATAATAATTTATTTATTTAACAATTCTTCACAATCGACATAATCAGTGTTGTTTACGTTCGGGGGAGAAAGCGCGTGCATGAACATAATCTGCATAATCAGCGTTGTTTACGCTTAGGGGAAAGCGTGCATATGCATTGTGATACTCTCTAAAATGGCGGAAGACGTAACTTGGGGGAGAAGAATTGTTAAAAAAATTATGTTATTTTTGTTTTCTTTGCGCTCAAAAAGTATTCTCGTAGCTTCGCAAAACTGAAGTTGAGCCACTGATGTCACACAGACTGTTTTACCGATGTCCTTATTATGTCTCTGGACCTGGGAACATTGCAGTTGCATTGCTGTCTATGCAGGGTCTGAGAGCTCTCGGATTCCATCAAAAATATCTTAATTTGTGTTCCGAAGATGAACGAAGGTCTTACGGGTTTGGAACGACATGAGGGTGAGTAATGAATGACAGAATTTTCATTTTTGGGGGAACTATCCCTTTAAGTAATTAAATGAATATAAACATGCAATTAGTCGACTAATGGCTTAAAAGAGCGACTATTAGTCGACTAGAAGAATTTTTAGTCGGGGGCAGCCCTACTTATAATGCTGCAGCCTCTGTAGGAACCTCTCTATATTTTGGAACGAAACCGATATCTGAAGTTTCTCCAGTGATATGCTGATAAAACTTGACGTGATCATTTGTGGTTAGTTCTTGACAGCCTTCCAAGAGTTCAAATAACATAAAAGTTAATCTCTGCCTGACTACTAACAACCTGCTGTGTGACTTACTTGGCATGACGTTCAGCGTGCTTTTGTTCAATATCCCTATTGTTAGTTTGATGCAAGTGTGGATAACATAAAAGTGGACTGTAAGCTGTGTCTGTAAACCTTCACTCTGAGGATTCTCTTGCAAAACAACCACATGCGCTGCTGATCATGGATGATTAATATTTGCTGAAATCCAAGGCCACTATTTACAGATTTTGTCAGATCAGGATGTCTGGTGCCTTAGAAACTTGCCCAGAGGAATTGAGTAACATGAGTTTCAATCTGGACCGTGTTCAAATGCAGTTTTGAACATTGGACAGGCAGAGCAGCAGTAGGTATTATGGTGTCGAACATTGATTCAGCATTTCAGAAAATAGATGTATTTAAAACAAAACGAGCGACACTTGTGAAGTGGAGACATCAAACTATTCAGAGAATGGAACTGAAACAAATATATATACTATTTATTTCACCAATACAAAGAAACTTTGTATTTATTTTTCCATTCCATTCTCTGAATAGTTTGATTTTTCCACTTAACAAGTGTCGCTGGTTTTGTTTTAAATAAATACTTTTGATTTCTTCTTCCATGCACACTGTTGATCGTGTGAAGCTGCTCCAGAATAAATACACAACATATCAGAAACTAGATTTAGCCAGTGGTGCCAATGCAAAACTATCTTTTATGATGCTGAAGAGTTGCTCTAAATGATTTTATGTGGTTGCTAGTGTGTTTTGGATAGTTTCTTAGGTCTCTACTGTAAGTAGTATATGGTGCATGCAAATGCAGACATCTTTAAAACCTGAATACAATCCTAATGCAGACGCCATAATCTCCAACAGCTAATAAGCTTACAGTCCCGGCCTGCAAACCTCCACTGCATGACACACAAATGCATGTTTCGAAAAAGAAAAAAAAAACACTTCTGCATGCACACGCATACATGTTGAAACTAATCTCCATGAATATGTATTGTTATGGCATATTAAGATCACGGTTCAAAACTTTTCCACATTAGATGATCAATTCAGAACACTGTCAGACTTTCTTGCTTTTTTTCCAATATGTCGCATAACATGTTTTTTATGAGATTGTGAAGAACATTTACAGATTAAAAAAAAAAAAGAGTCCAGCAACAGGATTGTTGTTATGTTGAACATGAACACAAAAACTACACAGTAGAAAGCGAAATAGAAAAAAGCCTATTTTTGGGGGCTTGCAAGGTGTAAAATAGGTCAAAAGGTAGAAAGAAGTCTCTTCTGCTTACCAAAGCTGCATTTATTTGATTAAAAATACAGTACAAACAGCAATAATGTGAAATATTATTACAATTTAAAATAGCTGTTTTCTACTTGAATATATAGTAATGTAATTTATTCCTGTGATCAAAGCTGAATTTACAGCATTATTACTCCAGTCTTCAGTGTCACATGATCCTTCAGAAATCATTCTAATATGCTGATTTGAAGCTTAAGAAACATTTCTGATTATTATGTTGAAAACAGTTGTGTACAATTTTTTTCAGGATTCTTTGATGAATATAAAGTTCAAGCACAGCATTTATTTGAAATAGAAATCTTATGTAACATTTTATATGCCCCTTTTGATCAATTTAATGCAAAAAAAGGTTTATGCAACAGGATGAAGGGAGTGGCGAGGGTCGCTGGTTTTAACTTTCACTGGGATGAGCAAGTCTGAAGCAGATGCCTATTCTAAAGCAAGCATATGTGTTTATATCATCTTACGATGTGTGTCAACCTGAAAGATAAACCGCTTTAATAAAGAAAAGAATGGAACAACCAATCCCTGTTTATTTAGTAACACAAGTCTCTTTTCCAACACAATTTATAGTGACTATTTCTATCAAAACGACCAAAGACACCATAAAACTTGCTAATTTTAGCAGCTAACCTACATCGCTTTGAGGAATGTTTTCAAGTGTCCACAGTTCAGATTTCAGACTTCGACCATAGCTCTATTTCAGCACATGCCTTCGCTGGCCATAAAGCCTGCATAAGATGAGTGCTTCAGCAGGGCTGGACGTGTTAGCGGCCTTAATAAATGATGACCTTTGACTCCAGACTAAAAACAATGAAGAGGTCATCGCAGGAAGTCAATGCACTGATATCTCAAGGACAAAACAACCAAACACTCTCACGTTAGCTCATTTAGTCAAAGATTATCCAGAACGTTGCTGCAACATCAACCCATACATACGCTGTTATATTTTCAGTGCAGTATTGGTGTATCTATATATTTTCTGTCTCTGAATTGAACTTTAATAAGCAAATAATGGTCATGTGTTGTCAAATTACAAACTTTACAAATCACCATAAAAGTAGCTCATACTACAAATGTGCTATTTTTCAAGACATCTAACGCCAAACAACAGTTTTTGTGAGGAACGGACTGAAATGTAAATTTTGCAATTCCTCAAAAAGTTGTTCAGATGGACAGTATTTATTTTGGACCTTGCTACAACGCTTGAAGATTTTAGCCCTATTTGGATGGTAATTTCTCATAGGGAGAGTGTAAAAATAAAATAAAACTCATGCATTCGCATGGCATTTAATTCATGGTGAAGAAGCAGTAAACAAAATTTCTGTTATTGCTTAGACAAATAATAAGTTCATATTAAATGTAATAATAGGAAATACCATCCTATTTATTATTTAATTATTTAAATATCCTATTTATAGTTTAAATGGCTTTCTACTTGCATTTTATCTCTCAAAATGTCATTTTAAAAATGTGTACATTACATAAGCATACTAGTATTTACATAAAGTAAACTCATGACTCGACTACAAATCAGGGTTATTGTTGTTAACTAAAACGAAAACCATAAAAAACATTTTCACTACATAAATGTTAACTGAAATAAAATTAAATTTACAATAACTTATTATATTTCAGCTGTTTGTCAAAGCATTATTCCTCATTTTCATTTGAACTTCAAGTATTACATTACTAAACATTACTAAAACTGAAATAAATTTAATACAAATCTAGACAAAAAAATAACAGACATGACAAAAGCACAAAACAAAATGACTAAAACTTCAACTAAAATTAAAGTGAAAACAGAAAATAGAAAAATAGAATTAAATTACAAACACCAATAAAGTTATAATAGTATCTCAGTGATACTAAAATAACACTGTAACTGCAATAACACTGATTAGTTGTGCAAACCCTAATATAAAATGTAAATAGAAAAATATTATCAATACCATAAATAAATAATTGCAAAAAAATGTTAAAAAATATATATATATTTGTTAAAACTAATAATGTCTTCACATGATTTATTATTCTTAACAACTTGCATTTGCTGTAGTGAAGCAGTGACGTAATATTATTCTTGTAAACAGTTTCCAGCATTTCACTAATAAAAGTGTCCATATTTAAAATATGTGCACATTACCATGAAGTGCAACAGTTCGCAGTGATCTATGTAACGACTTTAGATATATAGATTAGATATATAGATATAGATCCATTCCCATAAACTGAGAGAAGTGGATTAAATTACCAAATAACCTTAGTGTTTGTCCAAATAAATAAATGTATATATGAAATCACTGACTAGCCTCTGCAAATGTTGAAATTAGATGAAAAACAATGGAATGAGCATCAGAAGTGGGCTTTTGTTGGTCACACTCACCACTGTGGGACATGCCCACCGACAGGCACTTCTGAAAGCGACAGTATTGGCACTTGTTTCGGTTCTTCTTTTGGATCTTACAGCGTCGTTCACATTTATCGTACTCCAGCTTGAGGCGAATGGTCCGGCGGAAGAAACCCTACAAGACGGAGAAACAGAACTCTGTTTGAGTTCATTCTGAAAAACCAGAATAGCACGCATTCCTACAAGCATTCCCAGACCAACCAGATCAATGTAAGTTCAACGCTAGCTGTAAATATCGGTTTCGTTCTGTACTGTACCCCATAAAGACAACTCCTTCTATTTTGAGTTCATATCTCGCTATTAAACGGGCCAGAAATTCATGTACACAATCTAAACCAGGCGCTTCTGGAAATAGCTTGGCAGCACATTCGCAAGCTGTGTCTGTCCTCATTTGTCCTTGGATCTGTCGGGGTTTCCTCTCTTAGAAACACAGCTTCTGGTGACAGAGATTCAAAATAGGAACGAGGCTGACAATCTGACCCATGCTTAACATTAGGAGTGAACGGCCTGATCAAAACCTTATATAATGGAAATTATATGCATGGAAGTATAGTCATGCTTGCTGGAGAAGCATAATATTTTTTATATATATTAAATAACCATGTTGCTATACCTATTTTTACATAATGCAGTTCATTTAATATTTTACAAATGGAAAGTACTAAAATTATTATTGCTTTAATAGATTTTAAATGTTTATTTAAATTAATTTAAAGTTAAATGAATGCAAATTAAATTAAATTACATTTTAATTTAATAATACATTTTTTTCTTTACTTGTTTTGGACACGCCTTGCTCTGTATTTTTGTGTTTTCTGATGCTCTTACATGTAAATATAGTAAATATATCAACACAAAATATGCTTTTAAATTAAACGACATTTATGTTATGTTTATATTATATTAGACGTTTAAAATGTTACAAAATTTCAAATAAATGCTGTTCTTTTGAACTTTCTATTCATCAAAGAATCCTGAAAAATAAAATGTATCATGGTAATAAAATTTATTCAAAAAAATAGGAAGCAGCACAACTGTTTTCAAAATTGATAATTAAAAATGCTTCTTGAGCAGCAAATCAGCATATTAGAATGATTTCTGAAGGATCATGTGACACTGAAGACTGGAGTAATGATGCTGAAAATTCAGCTTTACATCACAGGAAGAAAGTATATTAATTATATATTTTAACACATTCGAATAGAAGACTAGAATAGAAGAAGTTCATTTTAATTCGAATAATGGCCCGGTTTCACAGACAGGGCTCAGACTAAGCCAGGATTAGGTCATAGTTCAATAAGGACATTTAAGTAATTTTGATCAACATGCCTTAGAAAAAACATCACTGGTGTGCATCTTGAGACCAAACAAAGGCACTGATATGTTTTAAGATCAGTCAGTGCAAGTTTCTTTCAGTTGAAACAGCTCAGAATTACACTTTAGTCTGGGACTAGGCTTAAGCCTTGTCTTTGAAACCGGGGGAATATTTCATAATTTTCATAGTATTTTTATAGTATTTTTGATCAATTGAATGCAGCCTTGGTGAACAAAAACACAAAAATATCTTACCAACCATTACCAAAAAAAACAACATTTATATTCAAACTTATTTGACGATGAACCGCTGCTGAAAGCCATAAACTCCAGCTTAACATCAGAGCGTTATTCCCTGGAAAGAATAAACAGTTCCTGAGGTCATAAATGCATCCAAAGAATGAAATCGAGTGTCTTGCACAATCTGGCGAAGTCCTGAAGACGACCAGCGGTCTGCCAGCAGAGCAGAGGTTTAAGTGCAGGCTGACAAGAAGGGACGGGGCTGTAAAAACTAATCGCTCTTGCTTCACTCATATTGAGCCATTTCGTCCCTAGAAACACTGCGGTTTCGAAAGGGAGATTAGATGGGGAGATACGGAGGGAGACGGAGAGGCACCAGGGACAGGAGGAAGAGGAGGAGAGGTCGAGAGTGTCCAAAACATGACTGAGCAGATGGAGACGCAGACGAGTCAGGTATTAGGAAATGGACAGTCAGGGCTCAAGATTCTGATTCCAAAAGCTATTTTTGATGTAAAGCACATCAATTAAATTCTACATTAATATTAAGGATGGGAATCTTTAGGCACCTGACGATTCCATTCGATCTGATTCTGGAGTCACGATTCGATTCCCAAACAATTCTTCACATAAAAGATTTTTAAAAAAACATTCAAGTCTCCCAGTCACTGACTTTCACTAAAATTGTGTGATTTACAATCCCCTGTTGTTAAAAACTGTTTAGATAAAACCA
>NW_015662922.1:24681-28936 GCF_001515625.1 Sinocyclocheilus rhinocerous
ATATTTAGACGTTTTATCCTGATATCATATCACATTGTTCCAAATTTGGATTAATTATTTAATTTTTGTTTTGCCATTTCCATCGTTTATTGTTCGCTTCTGTGTTGCTATTTATTCTAGTCTGCCTGTTTCCTGAAGAAAAAAAATCCGATCTGATGTAGGCTCTAATGAATAAAACTTTTTTTTTTGATTACCCAAAGTTTATTGGTGTTCTTCTTGTATAATTCAAATTATAAATGATATAACTAAACAAATTAATAATTAATTAGGTGGAGCTGTGAGCTTGAATTTGTCACCGCATCATCCTATGCAATGTGGTGAATTAGTATTGCTCATTATTGTCTATAGGCTATTTTAGTCATTTAAATAGCATGGGTTATCTTAATATATTGATTAATTACATTGTATAGCATAAAAAAGCCTTGAACATAAAACAACAGGACAAAAATATAGTTGATGACTAGACATAATCATTTCATGACTCTAGACACTTCTTTGTGAAGACAGTAGCATAATACAGTGAAATAATATGTTCTTTAGCCATTCAAAAACAGTTGTCATGTGCGTGGGTAAAATTTACCCGCTGGCGCTTTTAGGTATACAGCGACCCCTGGCGGTTCTAGTGTTAAATATGTAATTTATACAATTTTATTTAATTACATAGTCAATTATAAGCACTTTAAAAAAAATTCATATTAATAATAATTACTGTAATTGTTTTAAATTAGCAATTTTCTAAATAGCTTCAAAACATAGGCTAAATAATTAAATATTTAATAAAATATTTAATTTATACCATTTTTATTTAATTACTTATTTAATTATACATGAATTACAAATGAATAATAATTACTGTAATTGTTTTGATTATAACATTTTCTAAATACAGCTACAAAACACAGGCTACAAGCAAAAAGTAAATAATAAAGAAAAACAAAGAGACATATTACAATCAATACATTTTTAGGCCGCTTTAAGTATCTGGAAGTTTCTAGAACTTATTTAATTATAAGTACTTTATAAAATAATTACAAACGTATAATAATTACTGTAATTGTTTTGAGGTAATTTTCTAAATATAGGCCAAATATTTAAATATTTAATTAAATGTTTAATTTATACCATTTTTATTTAATTACAAGTACTTTTTAGCAAAAATAATTACAGTAATTATTATTAATTTGTAATTAAGTCATTTTCAAATAAGGTTTCAAAAAACAAGCTAAATATTTAAATATTTAATTTATACCATTTTTATTTAATTACTTATTTAATTCTAAGCACTTTTCTTGAATAATTACAAATACAATCTTTATTGTTTTTATATAAGCCATTTTATAAATACATACTTCAAAACAAAGGCTACAAGCAAATAGTCAGTAATAAAGAAGCATATTGCCAGCAATAAACAATAGGGATGTAACGATTCACTCAACTCACGATTCGATTTGAGTCACGATTTTGATTTCACGATTCGATTCGATTCACGATTTCTTTTTTTAACAAAATGAGATTTAAGACAAATGATAAATTAAATGTGTCCTTTTATTATTGCTTGGACAAAATGCTGTACGTTTCTTTGTGAAATTTAAATATAACACTATAATAATATACTAATATAGCACTTGTAAATTATTGCTCTTTTGTTGGTTTTGATTGCTTCTATTGTCCTCATTTGTTAGTCGCTTTGGATAAAAGCGTTTGCTAAATAACAAAATTCTAATATAATGTAATGTAAATAACAAAACTACTTTTTTTTTAAACAAGCCCCAAATCAAATAAATAAGTAAAACAAATAAAATAAATTCATATAAAAAAATGTAAACAAAGAGTGCATTGCATCTCTAAGCGCTGAAAGATTCTAGACAAGCACACTGAAGGACTTTTCTGTTTTTCTAAGCATTATTGCTGATCTGTTTTGACATTTGTGATGTTTTCGGAATCCTTGAAGAGAAAATTGTGAGGCATGGAGAATCACTTTTTCTCCCACCCCTAATTAATATGCAATGGGAAAATATATTATGTGTGCTTTTATTTGACTCTCTGATCCACAGTACCGCTCTTACTCCAGCTGGTGTGGTCATAGAAACAGTATTAGAAATGAGTATAAATAAGTATAAGCCTGTATGAATGATAAACACTGCATCATCATATCACACGGGCTGTATTTAACTCTTCTGGAGCGTGTTGCCCTTTGCAGCCGTGGCCTGTGACTCGGCTCAAGCAGTCCCATAACTCACAGCCGGACGGGCGAGGACGCACCTGTCGCCCGTGTTTGAACATCAAGGTCAAGGCCTACTGTAAGTAGGGTGGCAAGTGAATAAATAGCTTCCAATGATTCTTTATGAGCAGCGAGCATTTGAAAATCGAATCAATTTGCAAGTGAAGTGACAAAACATATACACAACAATAAATATAAAAATTTCGCAGGAATACTATAAGAGATGTAATGCAATCTTCAGTTTGATCAACAATAACAAAAAAAAAAATAGTAATACAAATAAAAATAATTGTTGCTGTTAAAATAAATAATAATTGTTGTTATAATAAATACATAATAGCAGTAACTATTATTATTATTATTGTACATATAAAGTTTTGATTGATATAGTGCAGAAATACTATGAGAGATGTAATGCAATCTTCAGTTTGATCAACAATAACAACAAAAAAATAGTAATACAAATAAAAAATAATTTTTGCTGTTAAAATAAACAATAATTGTTGTTATAATAAATACATAATAGCAGTAACTATTATTATTATTATTGTACATATAAAGTTTTGATTGATATAGTCTAATGATTATTTAACACAAAATAAATCAAAACTAAAACATCAGTTCTGCATCAGGTAAATATTCTGCCAATGTATTAAAACATCCCACTATGCTATAACTGATTTTTAATAATAATAATAATAACTGTTATTATAAACTATTATTTTCATTATTATTGTGCATATTAAGTTGGATTGATTTAGTCTAACGATTATCAAAAATTTAATTATTATATAATTATAATTACATTAATTATTATATAATTGTCTAATGATTATTTATTTTACACTTTTAAATACTTCAAAATGCATTAATTCTCCCAGACAATATAATGGTCTGTCTGGCCTTTAAGTTCATAAAGCACATAGCCATTAAAGCAAAAGCAAACACACTGTGGTAAGAACGCAGCCAGTGTTTTTGTTGCTCATCTAACAACAATATTATGACTAATGTGCGCAGTCAACAGATGTTCCTCTAGACGCAGATATGAGGGCAAAACATCCTCAGTGACCTCAATGAGGCCAGTGTGTGTGTGTGTCCTGGGGCTTTGACAGGCCAGCAGTGTGTGTAAGAGATAATATACAGAAACTCTTCAGTCTAATGCCTCTATACTTCTTACATTATACACATATTTTACAGTAACATTCACAGAAATGTTATCTTCTACTGTAAACCTTAAAAAGTAGGCAAACGGCTGCTAAAGTGCCATTTCAGCCCGCATTCATTGTCTTTGTGAAGGCAATCATCTGCAGGACTTAAAGGGCCGGCTCTCACCTTGCAGCCCTCACACGCGTGAACCCCATAGTGGTATCCTGACGCGCGGTCCGAACACACGCGACACTCCAGGTTCAGAGAGGTGCAGGTGAACTCGTCCTGTCCCGCCACACCTGACGCCGGGCTGGACGCGGGAGTCAGCGCATCTGACCAAGAGAGCAAACAAAACCAAACAATGTCCTTCAACAAAACAACACAAAAAGAATTATATAATAAAATAAATGTTCAAACATTAATGATCTAGACAACACAATTAGAAAACCACTATAAGTCCGAACACACGCGACACTCCAGGTTCAGAGAGGTGCAGGTGAACTCGTCCTGTCCCGCCACACCTGACGCCGGGCTGGACGCGGGAGTCAGCGCATCTGACCAAGAGAGCAAACAAAACCAAACAATGTCCTTCAACAAAACAACACAAAAAGAATTATATAATAAAATAAATGTTCAAACATTAATGATCTAGACAACACAATTAGAAAACCACTATAATAAAATGAAATAAATAATAATATGTGACCCTGGACCACAAAATAAGGGTCAATTTTTCGAAATTGAGATTAATACATCATCTGAAAGCTGAATAAATAAGCTTCCATTGATGTATGGTTTGTTAGGATAGGACAATATTTGGTCGAGATGCAACTATTTGAAAATCTGGAATCTGAGGGTGCAAAAAAATCTAAATACTGAGAAAATCAT
>NW_015662922.1:28951-31022 GCF_001515625.1 Sinocyclocheilus rhinocerous
CTTTAAAGTTGTCCAAATGAAGTTCGTAGTAATGAATATTACTAATCAAAAATTAAGTTTTGATATATTTACAGTAGGAAATTTACAAAATATCTTCATGAAACCTGATCTTTACTTAATATCCTAATGATTTTTGGCATAAAAGAAAAATCTGTAATTTTGACCCATACGATGTATTGTTGGCTATTGCTACAAATATACCCCAGCGACTTAAGACTGCTTTTGTGCCCCAGGCTCACATATTTGTTATTTCTTATTGTTAAAATAATAATAAATCATAATAACAACAATGATAATTATTATTATTAATGTACATATTACGTTTTAATTTATGTAGTCTAATGGTTATTTAAAATAAAACAACATTAAAACATCAGTTCTGCATCTTAGTTATCATAAATAAATATATATATACTGTATATATATATATATCATAAATTTCATCATAAATAATCTGATAATATATGAAACCATTTTGCTCTCATTGATTTTAAATAAATAAATGATTATCATGTCTAATGTCTGATGAAGTCTAATGATTATTAAAAAATATCTAGTACGTAATTTGAATTAAAAAATAACAAAACAAATAATAATTGTTATTATTGTTATAACAAATAATAATATTAATAATAATAATGTACATATTACATTTTAATTGTCTTGTGATTCATTAAAATAAAACAATATTAAAACATCAGTTATGCATATTAGTTATCATAAATATACATCATGCATAATAAATTCCATCATAAACAATCTAATATATATGTATATATATATATATATATCTCCTATCTATCTATCTATCTAACTACACATACATAAACATTTGCATAGTGCATGCATACATACATATGTATATATTTCAAAATATTACAAGTTTTGCAGTGTAATACCAGAGAGTCTTTGCTGTGAAGTTATTTTGAAGTCTTCTAATAAGTACTAAAATAAAAGTCTTCACATTTCAGTCAAATTATTAAGCCTAAGCTTCTTTAGAAACCTGTTTACTTCAATTCCAATCCACTGCTCTGAGTTTCTGCTGCCTCAGAAACCTTCCATGATGTCACTTCCTCATTTCTCAAATATTTGAACCTCAACAATCCTTTTCTGTCCTTGACTGCCTGATATCTTATTATTCAGCACGGTTATGTGTGCTGTGTGACTGTTATAAGGTGAAACAGCAGGTTGAGATTCTGAAACTAATCGCATTTAGGAATATAAAGTTTGTTAACACAATTAATATGGATTCAATTGAGCTTCTAGAAATAACAACTAGGTCAGACATTCCAGAGCCACAAGCCACCGATGACCAATCGGAAACCACGGAAAGGTCTAAAAGGTCAAACATGTCACAATTTGCACGTACATCAAGTCTGATAAATCTTGTGAATATGCGCTGAATGCAGTGAAGAAAAACGTACATTTCCTGCCTGACAGTAAATAAATATGAAATTATTATGCAGCATAAAATGTAACTGTCCACAACATTTTTATGCAATTACATGAATGCAAAAAAATCTTATATATTATAATATTTACAATTATTTTGAATCAGCATTCATATATCAACATCCATAAAAGACGATACATTTTGAGACATATAAAACAACACTAAAATAAAATTTCTTAATTTAATTATCAGATAAACATTCTGGTAAAATATGAAAACATGCCATTTTGCCAATATTGATTATAATTTAATAATAATAATAAAATAATAACAAGGAAGTATAAATAAATATAAATATAATAATAATAATTATTATTATAATTATTATTATTATTGTACATATTAATTTGATTGATGTACTAAAGATAAAAAAACAAATAAAACAACACAAAAACATCAGTTCTGCATATTAGTTATAAGGTAAATATTCTGGTAATATAGGAAAACATCTCACTTTGCCATCATTTTAATAGTAATAATAATAATAATAATAAAGTTGATTAAAACTTGTGAACCTTCCTTTGTTTACATTTCAACCTAATGTATAAAAATGCTAAATATTTTTAATTTTAATATATAATATTAAAATAATATTTATTACATGAACAACAGGGATGT
>NW_015662922.1:31226-44805 GCF_001515625.1 Sinocyclocheilus rhinocerous
TAATAATAATTATAATAATTATTATTATCAATATGTTTTATTTTGTTATAATAAATTAATAATAATAGCAGCTAATATTATTACTATTACTACGACTATTGTAATGTACATATTAAATTTTGATTGACAGTCTAATGATTATTTAAAATAATAATAATAATAATAATAATAAAAACAGTTCTGAATATTGAAGAAAAAAAGTAACACTTTCTTTTGGATATTTCTTGCATGCATTTTCTGTTTTTATCCTATTGGCAATTTGTATATTTTCTTTTTTTCATAAGCATAAATCTAACAAAATTACAATGCATACAACATGTCAGCAAAGCATTCACAGCTGCATTTGCTTGCGTCTGTAGAGTATGTTTTTGGCTTTATACTGAAAAATGCAAACTATGCAATGTATGGTTGTTTCAGGTTCTTAATTCTCATAATGCACAGAGGAAAGGTGTCTTTTCTTTAAAGGTCTGCATGTATTTGAGTGGCAGTGTTTGTGTACCTAACGCAGTGGAGCTCTCCGATCCGGAGCCCAGACCTGAAGACTGGTTCTCGTCACCTCGAAGCTGCTGAGGGCGTCCTCTTCGATGGACTGAGAGATGTCCTGAAGGTCTTCCATTCCCCCGATGAAGTCCCGGCACAGAGGACTGTCCAGCACGGAGTCGTCCAGCGGCGACGGGGGGCTGTAGTGCTTCTCCATGTCTACCATGCTGGCGGACAGTGGCAGAACACCAATCACACATCGGCCTGTGAAGCAGAGGAGAGCAGCCACATGCAGATATTAACAATCTTTATTGTATATACGTACTGTAAATGTTGCATATGGTCATTGGCACATTGGCCATTTAAGGGTCATGAAACCCCCTGTTTCAGCGCTGGTTAGTTCTCACCACAATTGTGACCCTAGACCACAAAACCAGTCATAAGGGTATTTTTTTTTAAATTGAGTGTTTTTGGTGTAGAGCCATAAATACTCTGATAACTTTTAAGGCTTATTCTGCAACGTTTATATAAGCCTTTTGACGGGTTGTGTCAGGAGTAGGGATATGCCGGTATCAAATTTTCATGTTGCGATTAATTGCTCATGCTTTTATCACGGTGTGCGCGGTATTATCACGGTATTGAAATTTAGTTTAAAAAAGTGCTGTCATAATACAGTACAACACGTTTAATAACATTTTTCTTTCTGTTTTTTTATGTTCTTATAACAAAAATAACTGAACATTTAAATGCAATAAAGCAATACAGAAAAATTTATAAAGTTAAAAGTTTTACACAGATTAAAGTGCAAAAGAACTATAAAGACCAATAGGTATCACTTTACAATAAATAATCATTAGTTAACCTTAGTTAATGCATTAACATTCACAATGAGCAAAAGCTAATGTTAACTAATGAAGCCCTAATGTAAAGTGTGACCGAACAATAAAGAATCAAAACACTTTCAAACAATATCTAGGGCATGTTGTAGTCCAGATTAAAATGTAAAAAAAAGTTTGAAAATAAATAGCCTATTAAGTCTAAATATTTAAGTATTTGGCGCTGTGATGAACATTATTCATTATTATTATTATTATTAAATGAATTATTATTATTATTATTATTATTATTATTATTATTATTATTATTATTATTATTATTATTTCTGCAGTTTAGCGCCATCTGCTGTCAGAGAGTGAAAGTGCGCTTTCATCCAGAGCGTCTCTCACATGTTCCGCCATGTGCTTCTCGTCTGCGCTTGTTTACATCAGAGTGCGCACGCATCTTTCATGCAGCATACGGCGGTGTTGTGCATTTTGACCAGTTGATGGGAAAAGTATTCTTAAAATGCATTCAAAATGCGGAATAATTTGTAATATATAATTATTCACAGTATTTAGAAGTGCCCACGATAACAATATCGTGCATATTCATTACCGTGATATATCGCATTACCGAATACCGGCACAAGTCTAGTCAGGAGCTGTAAAAACGGTTACATTCACTCAAGGGAATGAATCGAGTTTGTGCCGAACTCTTACTACAAAGCATAAACAAACACTCTCCTCCGATCCATGAACGTTTCTCTCAGTTAATGTATGCGATCTCACAGTCTGTAGCGTCTGTCATACCAAATCAACACATGCTGTTGTGAATAATTAAGCGAAGCGTCTTCTCGTAGGATAAGAACACGCAGTCTCATGAATAATTTAAATAGACATTGACGCGTCATCGATGTACTATAGTCCATTGCCACGTCACAAATTGTGACGTCAACACGATGTAGATTTTAAACCCGGAAGATGAAAAAAGCAAAAAAGCTTCAAATTAACCAGTTGTCTCCAACAATTAAAATTAACGGATGCTAACATTCTATATTGATAAAAAAATATTGATTATTTTTATACACTAGTTTTATACACCAGTGTCATTTTAGTATTATTTATATACTATATAGTATTTGTTAATATTTTAAATTAGCTTTTATTTTTATTTTTATTTCATTTTATTTTATTTTATTTCTCTTTCGCTTTATGTTTTATTTTAGTTCTAGTCTGAGTAATTTTAGAATCTCAACTTAAACTTATTTCTTCTGTTTGCCAAGGCAAAATTTTATATAATGAATTCTGTGATTATTTTTCACACTATAGTTGCAGTTATACGTCAGTGTTATTTTAGTATTATTTATATTATATATAGTATTTGTTAATATTTTAAATTAGAGTTTATTTTTATAATTTCATTTTTTTATTTAGTTTAAGTTTTAGTAATTTGGTTAAGCGCTTTTTTAAATACATTCTTGTAAAATTAATAAGATTTTAAACCCGGAAGATGAAAAAAGCAAAAAAGCTTCAAATTAACCAGTTGTCTCCAACAATTAAAATTAACGGATGCTAACATTCTATATTGATAAAAAAATATTGATTAATTTTATACACTAGTTGCAGTCACACACCAGTGTCATTTTAGTATTATTTATATACTATATAGTATTTGTTAATATTTTAAATTAGCTTTTATTTTTATTTCATTTTATTTTATTTTATTTCTCTTTCGCTTTATGTTTTATTTTAGTTCTAGTCTGAGTAATTTTAGAATCTCAACTTAAACTTATTTCTTCTGTTTGCCAAGGCAAAATTTTATATAATGAATTCTGTGATTATTTTTCACACTATAGTTGCAGTTATACGTCAGTGTTATTTTAGTATTATTTATATTATATATAGTATTTGTTAATATTTTAAATTAGAGTTTATTTTTATAATTTCATTTTTTTATTTAGTTTAAGTTTTAGTAATTTGGTTATGCGCTTTTTTAAATACATTCTTGTAAAATTAATAAACCTCATTTCTATTTCGCTATCTCACTTTTTTATTACATATTTTACATGTAGTTTGAGTAATTTTAGTATCTCAGCTTAAACTTATTTTATTTCATTTGGTTGCCAAGTCAAAATATCTCATATTCGATTAAGTTTTTAATATAATATTTATAATTATTTCAGCTTCAATTAATAAAATTATGTTAGTTAACAATGACAGCATTATCATAAAACATTTCAAAACCACTCAACATAAATCACAGTATTGTCTCATTTAACTGAGGCACAACAAATAACAGCTTGTCAGATACTAGCACTGCTAAAAGCTTTGTGTTGTCTGCCAGCCATAGCAATATTTTTTTATCAGCAGTAAATATGGTTAAGTTCACTCAAAATAGCCTTATCTTAACGTCTGCGTTGCGTCTGTGTGACACAGAGAGAAAATCAGTGAGCAAAACAAGGCTGCAGGAGCTGCGAGCTAAAGAGACAGATTTTGCGTACACTTAGTCAATATCTACGAGGCGTAGTTAAGCTTTTACTCGTAGGTGTATTTTGAGGTCATGTGAGGTTTCCTGAACTCGTGACACAATGCAAGTGTATCTGAAGAGTTCATCTGAAGGTTACTAGATCACATGACTTCAGAGCGAGTTTATAAATGACACACAAACAAAAAAGCAAAGCGGTACAGTGATGGTTTCTATAATACAAGTGAACTGACTAAAGCAAACTCGTCACTATAAACTTGAAGATGTAAGTTCATAAGAATGCATGTAAAACATATGCTGGAGTACTACCTCAAAGAAGACAATATTTGGGTAAAGTATTTCATAGGCAACTCTATTAAAAGAGTAAACACAATTACATTACATTAAGTGCATCTCAATCAAAAGAGTACAAGTAGACCAAATAGGCTTATACTTAGACTTTTCTGTATACTTGTTGTCAGTATAAAGACCAAGCATTCTACTTAATATTTTTCTTAAGTATATCTCAATCAAAAGATTAAGTACAAGTATAGGCCAAATTTACTCAAACTTTTCTTTGTACTTGTCAGTATTAACCAAGTATACTTAGAATACCTAATAATACTAGTGTATCTTGATCAAAAGATTAAGTACAAGTACAGGTCAAATATACTAAGACTTTTCTTTATACTTGTCAGTATATTAACCAAGTATACTTAGAGTAATGCTAGTATACCTTGATCAAAAGATTCAGTACAATAGGCCAAATACTTAGAATACTTAATAATACATATCTCAATCAAAAGATTTAGTACAAGTCTAGGTCAAATACACTTACTTTTCTATAAACAAACATGTCAGTATAATCCAAGTATACTTAGAACACATAATAATTAAAAGTACATCTCAAAAGATTTAGTATAAGTATAGGCCAAATACACTTTTCTGTATACTTGTGAGTATAAGACAAATTTTGAATACCAAATAAATAGTATATCTCGAGTATTAAGTACAAATATTGGCCAAATAGACTTTTCTTTATATGTGTCAGTATAAGCCAAGTATATTTAGAATATATAATGTTTTACTTAAGTACAATCAAACCAAAAATTATTTAGACACCAGATATAATCATGGACCTTATAGGTGTGACTTGTGTGTTTTGAGTTTGAGCTCCGTCAAGTTAATTCTTTGTCGTCTAATTTTCTATTTTAAAATCAATTTTATACACCATCATTTTCGTTTATATAACGTGTGAATATATCCCCTATCGTATTCTACAACAAAAACAATCAGAGCGCCTTGTTATCACTAGTTTTATTTTGATTTCCCGAGTCCGCTATTAGCAAATAGCCCGCTAGCATCGCCAGCGTGGTTGCCGCTAACCTCGCTTACATTACAAATACTCTATTCACACACATTACCATTGTTTTACTCACTGTTACTTGCTTTAATGGCGGATGTGTGTCTACCTTTGAGTACAGGTGAGGACACGTTCAAGCTGCATTCAGTGCAGCTCGAGCTGGAGGCCGTGGAGAAGCAGATCCGCGACCTGGTGGAGATAGTGTTTACTATTGTCATTTTGCATTATTGACACACTATTTTCCTAATTAATGCTGTTCAGTTGCTTTGACACAATCTGTATTGTTAAAAGCGCTATATAAATAAAGGTGACTTGACTTGACTTGATAATTAAAAAAAAAAAAATTTTACTAGCAGGTACAGGACACTATAGTTCATTTATGTAAGTGAGGATAGCAAAATCAAGTAAACTGTGACATATTATACCCAAAAATTCTTCATACAGTGGACTACCAGTAAAACTGATACAAATTTGGGACGAAAAATTATTCAGACACTTTGACCTGAGATGAAGTTGATACTGAAAGTAAACTGTCTTCTACTATAGTACAGGTCCAAGAATAAATGGTATTTCCATGGTATTTTTGGCATCTAAATACAGAGATTTAGACTAAAGGAAAATCTGAGACTGAAGGATCTGGAAGCGACAATCATGTTTGACTGACACGATCATATGTGACGATAACAAAGACAGAAACAGACAGACAGAAACTCATTCACTCAATGTCACTGAAGAGTGACCGCAAGAAAGAGGGAAAAACACTCTGAAGATGGGAAACAATGAGCCAGAGGAGGACAAATACAGCAGATCTTTGTGTCTGTCAGGGGTCAAAGAGGGACACGGCACTCTCAGTCAGAGACATTCAAAGTCATCCATCTACAATGAGGTCAGACATGGACCGAAATGTTACAAATATACCAAACTCATACCAACTCAGAAGAAGTAAAGGCCAAAATGTGGACAGAATCATGGCACCTAGTAATCGAAATGGATTTTACATATTTCTGTATAAAGCAGAAATTCACATGAATTTGGCAAATTTTTGCATCAATTGATCAAAAGTATCATCATCTTTGATAACACATTTGTATTAAATCATAAATTGAGAAAATTTAAACAGACAACAACAACAAAATATATATATGGAAAAATAAAACTGTTCATATTGTAAAAATGTTTGTTTTTAAATTAAATAATAATAAATAAATAATGAATAATAATAAATAAATAATGAATAATAAATAATATTATATTTATAATATAATAATAATTATTATAATATACACATGTAATCATAAAGGTACAGTACAACACTCAGCCATAAATAACAATAATAGTACTAAAATAACAATTAAACATAATAATATTAATAAATATATTTGACAATGAAAAATGCCAGTTTCAGAGTTTGCACTTTCATTTTAATTTAGCTGAAATAAAATAAGTTTATGGGTTTTTGTTTACATTTTATTTTATTTTAACATTTATTTTATTTTATTTCAAGTAAGAAAATCTTTTTATGCTTGTAGTTTTAGTTAACTATAATCCCTGCACAAGATCAAGGAAAGCCTGTTTTTAATGACACAATCCCTCTAAATGCCATATTCAACAACAAAATTTCATGATGAGTCTGGCACTATGACCAACAAATATGAGGAGTTAGTTATGAGGAGTTAAGGATTAGCTGTTAGCTTCAGGACAGAGTCTTGGACAGCCAAGGACGATCTTAGTGAATCAATGACAACTCCTGCCTACAGCATTATTAACAGAGCGGATTAAAACCGAGTTACAGGGCGGCACAGACAGTAACTACATACTATAGTCTGTGTGAATGAAGAATCCTAGAAGTCATCAATGCATGAAAGTTATCACGACTTCAATCAAAGAGCTTTTGACGTAACTAGGTGAATATATCAGCAAAACAATAAAAATACAAAACAAATGAGCTTCATTCCTAGTTGGATTAAAGTCGGAAGAGCATGTGCAAAACCACAACAAAACCACACCTCCCTCTTGAGTTTATACACGTGATATGATTTAATGTTTGTGTGTCTTTATACATGGAAAATACTAATCGTCCAGAAGGGTTTAGTGGCGAATGCTTCACACGCCTGCCGTGTCTTGTTTCAAGTTGCAATTCAACGCACGGCGTGACCTCCAACACAGGTTTGGGGGTGGACGAGGGGCCGACACGGTCAACAAAACCAGACACCAAAAGCCAGTGACATCAGGATGACACACTTCTCACGGTAACATTATCATGGTAACATTAAGAACATCGGCACGTCGGAGTCATTCTTAGACAGTTTAAATGTGCTGAAAAAATACATCGCATTACAGAAGTATAAAGCATTATGAATGCAGATTCATGTTGTGTTTAAAAAGAACTGACCCCTGATATTCACCTTATGCTGAAAAATAAACCAAATTAACTATTTAGGCTTCAAAAAACCTGCCAACAAATAAACATTAAAGAAAAGCAAACATAAATCTGGTGGAAAAACTCATAACACCCCAACAACCACCTAGCAACCACTCCTAACACCCCAGCAACCACCCAGCAAACGCCCAGCATCCACCAAGCCACTGGTCAGCAACCACTCATAACACCCCAGCAACCACCCAGCATCCACCAAGCCACTGGTCAGCAACCACTCATAACACCCCAGCAACCACCCAGCATCCACCAAGCCACTGGTCAGCAACCACTCATAACACCCCAGCAACCACCCAGCATCCACCAAGCCACTGGTCAGCAACCACTCATAACACCCCAGCAACCACCCAGCATCCACCAAGCCACTGGTCAGCAACCACTCATAACACCCCAGCAACCACCCAGCATCCACCAAGCCACTGGTCAGCAACCACTCATAACACCCCAGCAACCACCCAGCATCCACCAAGCCACTGGTCAGCAACCACTCGTAACACCCCAGCATCCACCCAGCCACTGGTCAGCAACCACTCATAACACCCCAACAACCACCTAGTAACCACTCATAACACCCCAGCAACCTCTCAGCAACCACTCATAGCACCAAGAAACTAGGGATGGGCATTCCAAGCAAAAATAATATTCGAAAATCGCTGGGTATTATTCGATTATTATTCAAATAGTGCCCCTCCCCCTCATGCACGCACAAACACCCATAAACAGAGAGAGAGGGAGAGAGACAGGATTCACGGTTTCAATCTGTATGATAAACTGTTTAATTCAGAAGATAGGCTACCTTAACTCAAGCCATATAATGATTGTAACCTTTGTTTGGTCTTCCAAAAGAGGACGGATATCGCTTCGTCATGCCTGGAGCTGATCCGTGCTGGTCGCTGAGGAAATACTTCAACTCGGCTTTCACCGTGGACAAAGCGGAGTCCAGCTTGGGGTCGTCACATGTGGTTGCCGCAAACCCGTCGGACGCTCCTTCGTCGAATCCGCCGGCCGCGCCGTTCAATCAGAGCACACCTTGCTTTTCAGACCGATGAGCTTTGTAAAAATCGACGCGTTTTAGAAAGGCGGGGCATAGAGGAGAAACAATAATGTACAGTATGTGGAAAATAATGTGTTTTTTTAACCTTAAACCGCATAAACACATTTCATTACACCAAATACACAAAATAATGTTCTTTTTAGCAACATCATATGACCCCTTTAATATAATAAACATAACCAAATGACCGCACTTGTTAACATAACAGTCCGTAGATTATCATAAATCAACTGTTCATAAGGCTAGGACATTTCCATTTAAAAAAATTTAATCCCTAAAGGGAATAGATACGAGATGGGAGGAAATCTGTTACAATTATACCATTGAGTAATTATACTGTATATAAACTGCGGGCATCAGGGAGCCGTTATTAATATGCGGGGCACTGAAATCGCTTATGAACGCACGCATGTTTTTTACTTTCACTTTCGAGATTCGCGATCACACGTACGGAGCAGCACTCGGCAGTATTACCACACATTTTACAAGATTAGATGTTTGTCAGTGGTGCTCAGGATCTACGGATTCAGCCACACCTCTAACCCAGTCGGGGGTGTTTGTGGTCCGCACAGAGCTCTTATTTGACATCGTCCCAAGTTACTGTAACCATTATATGCTACACAAGTCTTTTTTATGCCACGCAAGTCTACAGTGTGCATGAGACAATGTGCTCTTCTGTTGGCTTTGACAGCTTTTAGGTGCGTTATTTGCAGCGCCACCCTCTGCTTACATGAACGCGTCACCACCGCATCAGCACGGAAAACATGGAGAAATTTTTAAGACAATAATCGCACAACCTATTTGATATTCTATAATTAAATCAACTAATCGAATATTCGAAAATCGTGACCCATCCCTACAAGAAACCGCTCAGAAACCACTCATAACACCCAGAAACCACTCATAACACCCCAGCAACCGCCCAGCAAGCACAAATAACACCCCAGAAACCACCAAGCAATCACTCATAACACCCTAGAAACCACCCAGCAACCGCCCAACAACCACTCATAACATCCAGAAACCACCCAGCAACTACTCATAACTAGGGTTGGGAATTTTTTTATTCCGCCTATCGATTCCTATGCGCTTTTTTTTTTTTTCTTCATCTGTGAGGACCGGACCTAGTGATCTGCCAGGACCTTGCTCGCTAATCTAAGCGCTCCTAAATTTGGCTACATTTGCGATCAGATGCCAAAAAAGCTAAGTATAATATCTGTGATAGCTAAATATGTTGCAAGAGAGGTGTCACCACCAACATGTCAAAGCACTTTAAATTAATAGATCGTTAAAGTTTGCGAACACGATTCAAACACCAACGTGATTCTATTCCTAAATTACAATGATTCGTCTGTTTCATTCCTCAACCTTTGACGTGTGCGATCAAAGTTGTGATCACTTGTTGGTTCATCCATGCAGAATAAGAATACGATCACACAAGTGTGATTTGAACATTTAAATTTGCGTTCGCACTGCCGTTGACCTACAGAGAGCAGCTGTCATGTATATGAATGAAACAGCTTCACAGTCTTTTTGACCATACAATATCATTATTTCTGTGTTAAAAATATTAAAATCACAGAAGTACTGGGATAAAAGTTTGTAGTTCAGATATAAACTCTGATGTGTAAGGTAGCGATTAAAATAGAGTAAATCACCTTTTGAAAGTAATTTGACACTATAAATGAAGATTTGTCGATTACATTTTTACGCCAGTAGGTGGCGAAAAGGGGCTGTTAAAATGTATTTGTCTTTGAATCATACAAGAGATTCGTTCAAGAATTCGTTCGGATTCATCCAGTAATGAAACAAGTACATCTTGAGTGAGTCATTGAATCATTTATTCATAAATTACATGTGATTTTGTTTAGTTGTCTAATGTTTTTTCTTCAGAATCATGAGAGAACCACAACTTCCATTGGGGGAAAAAAAAGGAGAAAAAAAAATAAATTTATCCACAATCATGCAGTTCTATTTTGCACACAAACAGCTCTTAAAGAGTCCAGTTTTTATGTAGCCTGTCGATTTTTGTTCATGGTATTCAGACAAAAAACACAGGATAAATGTTTGATGTCATTATTTAATCACATTGGAATCTAAACTGGTAATCGAAAAGAATCGGAATCGGAATCGGAATCGGACAAATTCAAACGATACCCAACCCTATTTCAGACCATGATTTGCTACAAATTGGTCACAATCTCATAACATTACATATTTACATCTTGGTGAGCAACATCCAGTTATCTATTAAATAAATACAGCCTTTATTTGCTTTTTTTGTGTGCAAACAAAATCTATCTTAACTTTTGCCACACAAAAGTACCATCTGATCAAATTCAAACTATGCCCAACCCTACTCATAACACCCAGAAACCGCTCAGCAACCAGTCATAACACCCAGAAACCACCCAGCAACCGCCCAGCAACCACTCATAACACCCCAGAAACCACCACGCAACCACTCAGTAACCACTCATAACACCCCAGAAACCACCCAGCAACCACTCATAACACCCCAGAAACCACCACCAACCGCTCAGTAACCACTCATAACACCCAGAAACCGCCCAGCAACCACCCAGCAACCGCTCATAACACCCAGAAACCACCAAGCAACCGCTCAGTAACCACTCATAACACCCAGAAACCACCCAGCAACCGCTCATAACACCCCAGCAACCTCTCATAACACCCCAGAAACCACCCAGCAACCACTCACAACACCCCAGAAACCACCAAGTAACTGCCCAGCAACCACTCATAACACCCCAGCAACTGCCCAGCAACCTCTCATAACACCCCAGAAACCACCCAGCAACCACTCACAACACCCCAGAAACCACCAACTAGAGCTGCACGATTCTGGATAAATTGAGAATCACGATTTTTTTTGTCACAAATAGAGATCACGATTCTGAACTTAACAAAATAATGTGTAATTTACTAGAGGCTGTGACAAAATATTAATTGCTGCAGTCTATTTAAAAGTGTTTAATTAATTAGCATTAATTATAAAAAAAAATTAATATATGATATATCTACATACATTTAAAATATATTTAATAAACCAATTTTTTATTCATAATTAAAATTATGAAAAATTGGTTTAAATGAATGATTCAATGACTCACTCATAAATACTTCACTTGTTTATACAGAGTGATAAACTCAATATGAAAACATTCTGAGGGAGGAAGAAGCAGTCTGTGTACTTTTTCACTGTAAACATTATGTAAAAATGCGTTCATGCATTCATAAGTGCTCAAAATGCATTGGTAAATGCAGAATTATCAGGAAAAAAAGAATTAACATTTTATCATTATCTCACCCTCATGTTGTTCCATATGACTTTCTTCTGTAAAACACAAAAGAAGATGTTTGGTAGAATGTCCTTTCCATACAGTGAAAGTGGATACTGATTTGTACAGTATCAAATGTATAACCACCCCCCCCCACACACACACACACACACACACACACACACACAAAATATACATAAAGTGACTCACTATATGAACTATATTCACTATAAAGACTTCTGGAGTCACATGATTTGAGTTTTGCAAGAAACATGTCCAAATTTACGTCGTTATTTGTGGAAAATCTTCCTTTCAAATCTTGTTAATCAGAACACTATACCTTTTTTTTTTGGTATGTCATTACTGGAGGAATCAGCGTTTTGAACCTATCTTTAAAATAAATGATTCAATGACAAATAAATTTTTTAACAGTCAACTGTATTGCAAACAATGTAATCGGCACAAACGTTATTTGAAGCGCCAATTACTTTCAAAAGGTGATTTGCTCTAATTTGATCGCTACCATATTCATCAATGTTTATATCCGAACTATGAACTTTCACCCCAGTATTTCTGTGATAATATGAATGATTGTAAGACAGAAATGTTTGTGAAACTGCTTCTTATATAAACATGTTAGCTGCTCTCTCTGTGTCAGCAGCAGCACGAACGCAGATTTCAATGTTCCGGGCGAATCGTTGTCATTTAGAAATGAGATCGTGTGGGTGTTTGAATCGAGATTGCGATCATTTAACGATTAATCGTGCAGCTCTACCAGCAACCACTCATAAAACCCCAGCAACTGCATAGCAACATAGCAACGCCCTGGCAACCACAGTGGCATTAAGGCGAAAAATGTTCACATTGTCGGTAAAGTAAACAAGACAACAAGGTTGTGCAGTACTCAAAACCTCATTTACTGAGTAAAACTGAAAGTCGTTGAAGTTCCGTTAACACAACAATGCTGTTGTAGCAAGCTCTACTGGGTAAAGAAACGTGCCTGCAGGCCTCAGCAGAGACTCCTGAATCATTAACTCACAATCTCTCCTGAGCTGCTTACGGTTTGTCTGTCTCTGACATGGTCATTTAGTGTGATGGACGGTTAGAGACGGACTTAAGCGGTGAACACAACTTCAGTATTGTCTGTCAGGACAGAAGCTGCTGAGATGAAAACTGCAGCGAGACAACAGCAGATCAGGTCAAAGCGCAGGAAGTGACACGTTTAAAACTGCCTGTGTTGGCTTAAAGTGAAATTCCCCTCAGGGATCAATTAAGAAAATCTGTCTTTCCGTCTGTCGGTGGGTTTACAGATACCAGCCTTGCCTAAGTAAACCAGAATGTGGTTTTCTATATTTTCAACAGGTCTCTTCAAGCACAATGTGCTGATGCTGCAATAAATGCACAAAATATATACATGCACGGCTATGTTTATACTAGGGGTGCAACGGTTCTCGGTAAAAAATCGAACCGTACCGTTCTTCACACACGGTTCGGCATACACTAGGACCGCGGTTCAACTTAAATCTGACAATGCATCTGTAATATGGTTTGTTAGAGTTCGGCTAATGCATGTTTCTGTTGATGGATACAAATTCTGGCTTCCCAATACATTACAACAAGAGCGATGAGAGAGAAAAAAAAACAATACGTGGACAAACCAG
>NW_015662922.1:45563-50663 GCF_001515625.1 Sinocyclocheilus rhinocerous
ACCCCCCCCCCCCACACACACACACACACACACACACACACACACAAAATATACATAAAGTGACTCACTATATGAACTATATTCACTATAAAGACTTCTGGAGTCACATGATTTGAGTTTTGCAAGAAACATGTCCAAATTTACGTCGTTATTTGTGGAAAATCTTCCTTTCAAATCTTGTTAATCAGAACACTATACCTTTTTTTTTTGGTATGGAAAACCAAACCTTGTACGTTCTATCTAACATCTTTTGGTTTTTGAAAACTCTGAAATCCTGATGTTAATATCATGACTTTTTATGAAGAACATACATTACCGTTCAAAGTTTGGGGTCGGTAAGATTTTTGTAATGTTTTTGAAGGAAGTGTCTTCTGCTCACCAAGGATGCATTTATTTGATCAAAAATACAGTAAAAACAGTAAAATTGTGAAATTTTATAATATAAGATATTAATTCTATTTGAATATATAGTAAAATGTAATTTATTCCTGTGATCAAAGCTGAATTTTCAGCATCATTACTCCAGTCTTCAGTGTCACATGATCCTTCAGAAATCATTCTAATATGCTGATTTGCTGCTCAAGAAACATTGCGCGCAGGTGTGGTCGCTCATCCGAAGCGCGTGAACCGCGCAAATATTAAGCTCTCTGTGAAGTATTGTGTTTGAATGGACATATTCACACAAAAATTGTCAAAATGCCTGTCTTGGTGAGTATCCTAGCAGACATAGTCGGCTGAACGTACTGGATCAGTGCACTGGATCAGTGCGTTCTCTTAAAGGGGTCATATTACGTTGCTAAAAAGAACATTATTTTGTGTATTTGGAAAACTTTTTGAATATATAGTAAAATGTAATTTATTCCTGTGATCAAAGCTGAATTTTCAGCATCATTACTCCAGTCTTCAGTGTCACATGATCCTTCAGAAATCATTCTAATATGCTGATTTGCTGCTCAAGAAACATTTATTATTATTATCCATGTTGAAAACAGTTGTGCTGCTTCATATTTTTGTAGAAACCATGATACTTTTTTCAGGCTTCTTTGATGAATAGAAAGTTGAAATAAACAGCATTTATTTGAAATAGAAATCCTTTGTAACATAATAAATGTATTTTCTGTCACTTCTGATCAATTTAATGCATCCTAACTGAACCAAACCTCTGAACAGTAGTGTACAAGTTCTGCCTGAAAGCCGTTGAGACGTTGATGTTAACATTTAAGGAGACACAGACAGGTGGTTAGGACAGAAAAACTGGTCAGCCCAACCTGAAAATCCTGTTTTAGGAAAGTAAACAGTGGGGAAACGGACAGAGCGAGAACATTCCCATTCTCTTACTGAATAACTAAGCAAGAAGGGTCTGATTAGCAGTCTCAGATTCCAAACGAGTCAGACAAAGACCCTGAGAAAGAGACACGGGGAGACGTTAGCATTTTGCTAACACTTTTGAGAGTGAGAAAACATTGCAGAGAGGCAGACAGAAGCAGCACAACATGTTCTGGCACGAGAGCAAATTTGTGATAATTACTCAAAAGACACTCAACCTAATATTGTAACGGTACTAATGGAGGCCAATTTGGCTTTCCTTGTTCCTTATTATGTGGCTTTTCTGAAATACGCGATTCAAACATTGTGGAGTCAAATATTTTTGCATATTCACTGCTAAACTAACCTAGACAAGTGATGTCCTACTAGTGCTGTCAAACGATTAATCGCGATTAATCGCATCCAAAATAAAAGTTTTTGTTTACATAATATATGTGTGTGTACTGTGTATATTTATTATGTATATATAAATACACACACATGCATGTATATATTTAAGAAAAATATGTTATGTTTATATATTAAACATTTATATATAATATAAATTATATGAATATAAATATATATATATATGTAAATATTTTCAAAATATATACTATATGTGTGTGTATTTATATATACATAATAAATATACACAGTACACACATATATATATATATTATGTAAACAAAAACTGTGGATGCGATTAATCGCGATTAATCGTTTGACAGCACTATTACATACATTATCTGTGTATTTTACATCACTTTGAATGTTCTTTCTTCTCAGATAATAAACATACACTCAAATCAATAGTTCACATCCATGTTTTGACTTATTTTGTAAGCAAATGTAAAATAAGCAGGATCATTTACAGTCAGTTGGTCATTTTGCGTAATATAAACTCCTTCAGGGTAATAACCCTTCCATTGTGTGTTTATGACCGTCTTGACTCTATATTATCTCTTACACGTTTGACACTGCAACCAGAGTTACTAATTAATCCTGGTTTGTCGGTTTTGAGTTTCACACTGCACATTGGTAAACCCTGGGTTAACGTTGTTATTTGTATGTAGATTAAAACATCAATGGTTTATTGATGGTCTTTACACATTCAAACGAGCGCGTTGCATTAGGTTACGTCACATGCAAAAGCTTAAAAATTCCATGGAATAGTTCTGCATGGAAAACACAGCATAAGGGTGAGTAAGCAATGACGGAATTTTCAGAGTATTTTCTGTAAATACAGTTTGCAAAGACTACAGTTACAAAACACTAAAAAAAACGTATCATGACAGATACAGCCGAAGACCTACAGCAACATGCAGGTCAACACAACTAAGAAAACACAAGGTGAACCCAAGACCCTCAGAGAACGTCCGGTTAGGCAACTTTATGGGGGGTTGGTACTGTGAGCAGTGAGTCTGCTTGAGTAATTTAAGCATGGGCCCCGCAGCTAGAATAGGACAGTCTGGTTTGTGTCCAGGGGCCTGTTGCATTAGCAATGCATTGCAAGTTACAGCTTAACCTAGATGTAGCAGAAATGACAAATAATGCAGCATGTTGGAATTACCGCAATTACAAGTTTCTGATTTGCTCACATCTTTGTCAAACTCAATTAGAACATTGTGACATAAAGTAAAAACAATAAAAAGCATTGTATTAAGCAATAAACTGGTAGTTTTTAAAGAGCTTAACACTTTTTTTATTCTCTAAATCTTGCATAAGGAATAAACAGAGCAATCAAACTACATACAATCTAAGTAGTCACTAAATCCCAATGTGAACCAATACGGTATGCAAAATGAAAATTGTCCGTAATAAAATGTAAGATGAAAATCTTGGTAAACAGCAAAAAAAATAATAAAATAAAATAGTACACGATGTATAAAATAGTAAATGATGATGAACAGACCCAAATTTAAGCCATATTTGCTGGGAAAAAAAATCTTATTAAAATGTAATCCTCATGTTGTGTTCCAGTAATTTTGACCTGGAAAATATTTTTTTTCTGAAAATGGTTATTTTCTGTTGCTAAACATACCAAACAAGTTTTACTTTTTTTACTTTTTTTTGGGAGGGGGGGTCTTTCCTACCTTGTTACACTTTTGATGTTCCTGACCGCAAAAACAAACAAAAAAATCCTTAGAATGCTGTATTATTACCAAATACAAGATTTAAGCTTTTTATTAACTTTCTTGCAATGAGCACGGGTTTTGCATTTCTTTTTATGCACCTCAGTTGACAAAATTACACACGTCATCCACAAATAATGTTTTTTTCACTCAAAAACTGAGGAGAATATAGTGCATATGTTTAATAGACTACTATTGTTGAGTCCTAATTTAATTGCAACCTAAAGAACTGGTAGTGCAACCCATCCCAGATTTCTATGATCAGAGTCATTATAAACTGAGATGGAAAAACCCCATCAACAGTTATGTAGTTGGTGAATCTGAGAGAGGTACTACAAGATCTGGGTCGAATTACAGAGAGTCGTGGTAATGCGCGCCGTGTGTGTGAGAGATCTCGTGTCCAGCGACGTGCCCCTATCTGCTGATAGTACTAGTTTCACTGTCAAAACAGCCTTAAGGATTCGAGTTTATTACAGCTCAAGAACTTTCAAAACAGCAGATCTATTCCTGACCGCACTACTTTTGCTTGCCACAGTAGAGCTTGAAGCAATAAAAACAGGTGGACGAATAAATGAAGACGCTCTGATTTGGGCCAGTACTTACTATTAGTAGAGCAATCATCACTTAATTTGGGTTAGGATAAAAAAAATCCCACTTACATTGAACAAGGGACCAAAGACACAAATATATCATAGCGACTATCTATGATATCTAAACCCTAACGAATCAGTCCATGGCCATTTATTACGCAATAAACTCTCTTCTGCAGCTCTGCAAACACATTAGAAGCATAAACAACCTGTCAGATAACACCGCAACCGGCTTTATCATGTTGACTATTTGAAGAAGGTCTTACAGAAGGTATTACAGCAGGTCTGGGAGAAAAAACTGTGCAGTAAACACAGATTAGAGGAAACCTGCGGAACGCTGAGATGGTCTTGTATGCATGCTCAGCGGATACTGCAAAAAGTGGTCACTTTGTGGCAAAAATAGGATTAAATGACAATATTAAGTACTAAATTATCACATGGTGTCTGATATGATATAACGGGACCATTATAAAAAAGTACTGCGGTGTAGGGCTGTCAAAAAAAAAAATAGAATTTCGAATATTCGTCGAATTTAAAATAAAAATCCACATTCGAATGCAAAAACGTTGCATTCGAATTATAGGTGTGTGTCAGGCTGCCTTATCAGTGGCGCACGAGATGCGATGACGATGTAAGTGTCATTGCATTATAATGTTTTTGTTAGCCTATCCAGTTGAAGCCACTAGATGCGGCGCTGCTGAATTGTTAATTACAAATATTGCAGGAAAAGAGAACATCAAGCCGTTCACACAGAATGCATATTTAGAGCATTTTCTAGAGGGACATCTATCACCGTTGCACTCGCGTCTCGCACAAAAGAGCCGCATGTTTAGAAAGCAATGTAATATTAATGCAAGTTCAACTTTGAAAAAACACATCTCGAGACTTTATGGCGGGTTATTTCCCCATCCCACTGCAACTCGTGTTTTTAAATGAAAAATGTACTCTGTGTGATTGGCTTTCGGCCCTTTGTATTAAACTATGCATACATACATGATGCTGTTTTGTTTATAGTTGTTTAAGCAACTTAATTAATTATAATTGGTTTATAAACATTATTTTAAACATTA
>NW_015662922.1:50715-55066 GCF_001515625.1 Sinocyclocheilus rhinocerous
CGCAAATTTTCTAGAGGGACATCTATCACCGTTGCACTCGCATCTCGCACAAAGGAGCCGCATGTTTAGAAAGCCATGTAAAATTAATGCAAGTTCAACTTTGAAAAAAACATATATCGAGACTTTATGGCGGTGTTTTTTCCCCATCCCACTGCATCTCATGTTTTTAAATGACAAATGAACTCTGTGTGATTGGCTTTCCACCCTTTGTATTAAACTATGCATACATACGGTGGTAACATGGTACATTAATGGTATGTGATGGTAATTCCACAGGAATTTGAATCTTATTGCCAGATTCATATATCATGGTATTTACATAATATAGTCAAAGAATGCAACAGCAACCAAGGGAAAAAAACCTACATTGAAAAACAAATTGGTAGAAATGATTTTCACTCAGAAACTACTAATACATTTTACAATAAATTACAAAGGAATGGCAAATAACACTTTTTGAAGTAGAAAGGAGTGTTATTTTAGTGTCATTGAGATACTATTATACTTTTCATTAATATTCTGAATAAAGCATTTGAAAAACATTTTATATTTTCTGATTTGATTTTATTTCTACTTAAATTTTTAGTAATCTTGTTGTGTTTTTGCTATTTTTTTTATTTTATTTTAAATGTCTAGATTTTTTTTTTTTCAGTTTTAGTTTTACTTATTTTAGTACTTCAAGTTAAACTGTTAAAATTAGTTTTTAAATAGGTTTTATTTTATTTTAAAGTGTAATTTATTTAAAGCAATTGAAAATCTTTTTTGCTATGGTTTTAGTTTTAGTTAAAGACTGTAAAATGTACTCTAATAATCCTTTAGTTTTTTTTTTATTTACAGCTTAAAAAATTAAAATAATAATATAAATAAAATAAAAATAATTAAATTTTAATTGTACTCAAAATAGGCTACATACTAGTCTTTATGCAAAAGTATCATTACTATTGATTATTTATTTATTTATTTATTTTTTATTTGTGTTTTTTTTTTTTTTGAGTGATATGTGACTTTTTTGTCATGAACCTACAATTAAACACAGATTAAAGGGGTCATATGATGCGATTTCAAGTTTTCCTTTCTCTTTGGAGTGTTACAAGCTCTTGGTGCATAAAGAAGATCTGTAAAGTAGCAAAGACTAAAGTCTCAAATCCAAAGAGATATTCTTTATAAAAGTTAAGAGTCAGCCACGCCTACCTAAAACGGCTCGTTCTAACACGCCCCCACATATCTACCTCACTATGTGGAAATATTAGCATAATGCCGCCCAAATGTGCACGCAAAGAAAGAAGGCGTGGTTTCAGGAACAGCAGTAGTGTTGATGCAGCATGTCAGGGAGACGCTGTGATTCAGTGCGAAAGCAAAAGCACTTTATTTGGCCTTCCGGAAGTAGGCCAATAGGAAGTTGGAAGTTCCGGAAGTAGATGCAATTAGGAATCATTGGTTAAGATTTATTTACAACAGAACAGCACAACCCAGATTTTCGAATTTGTGCAACGCATTTTATGGACGACAGTTTTTTGAACCTAGAAGAGTACAAGACTGACAATGCACTGGGTCAGCTGGCCAATCAGAGCAGACTGCGCTTGTCAAAGGAGGGGGCTTTGTTGAAAACAAAGCGTTTGAGAGAGGCGGGGCATAGAGGACCTACAATAATGTACAGTATTTGGAAAATAATGTGTTTTTTGAACATTAAAGCATGTCAACATATTCTGTTACACCAAATACACAAAATAATGATCTTTAAAATAGCATCATATGACCCCTTTAACAGATTAACCTACAAATTTAAACAGTCTGGTTGACAAAATTGTCTTGTTTTCACTTGTTGTCTACTAATATTAATATTGTTTATTAATTCATTATTAATATTAATAATGTGATATGAAAGTTTATAGTACTCAATAGTAGTCAGCGCATACCATGGAATTAACATGTCAAAAATCCACAATTCCAGAAAGTGATTAAGACTCAAACAATGTCATACTGAGCTGCTACAGCAGTGTAATGGACACACAGTAACTACACCGGTGATATTATGTAACTCTCTTTCACCACAGGAGCAAAAATCTCTTCTCTTCTCAAACCCAGAAGGCAACATTTTAACAAAACCATCTGATGTGCTCAGAAAAGCCTGGTTAGTGTTAGAAAACTGCTGTGTGATGACACAAGCTCTGGTCAGTCACAGCACGTGAGGCTCTGTCAATCTATAACCACATGATCTAAAACTACAGATCACAACCAGAAAACCACCAGGCATGATGAAAGACACTGGGACAAATCAAATCCTGCATGTTGTTAAGACACTAATTCTCTGTACACCTGCTCATAAATATAATATTCTATGAAAATAACTAAAGAAATAGGAAAAATAATTAAATAAATATGGATAAATATAGTATACAAATAAAATAAATTTAATATATAATATGAATAAATGTAATGTAATTTATAATATAATAAATGTATAACAATAAATATAAGAAATCTAATAGCATTTAAGAACATAACATTCCACGAAAAGAACTAAAGAAATAGGAAAAATAATTAAATAAATATGAATAAGAATAGTATAAAAATAACAATATATATATACAATATGAGTAAATATAGTGTAATTCATATTATAATAAATATATAGTATAATAAATAACAATAAATATTAGAAATCTAATATCATCTAATAGATTAAGGACATAATATTCCATGACAATAAATAGTAAATATAAGAAACGTAAATATAGTATGTAATATTAATAAAATACAATGTAGTATATAATATTATAATATAAAAAATTATATATATGAATAAATGTAATGCAATATTTATAATAAAATATATAAAAATAAATATAAGAAATCTAAAAATCTAATAGCATCTAATAGATTAAGACAATATTCTACAAAAAGAACTAAAGAAATAGCAAAAGAAATATACATACACTAGCCTATTAATAAAATATAATATAGCATATATATAAAAACATATCATGTCACAAAATATTGCATATTCTATGAAAAGAACTAAAGAAATAGTAAAACACATTATTATCAATATTATTATGTAATATTAATAAAACAATGTAATATACAATATAAAATATACAACAATAAATATAAGAAAATGCATAGATTTAATAGATTAAAACACAAATACAGAGTAACAGAGCAAACTAGAATAGGACATAAAGCAGAAATGAACGTTAAACAACTGAGAATAAAATAGAATAGAATAGAAGAACAGAACAGAATAGAGTAGAACAGAACAGAATAGATTAGAACAGAATAGATTAGAAGAATAGAGTAGAACAGAACAGAACAGAATAGAGTAGAATAGAATAGATTAGAAGAATAGAGTAGAACAGAACAGAACAGAACAGAATAGAGTAGAACAGAACAGACTAGAATAACAGAACAGAATAAAATAGAACAGAACAGAATAGATTAGAAGAACAGAATAGAGTAGAACAGAATAGAATAACAGAACAGAATAAAATAGAACAGAACAGAATAGAGTAGAACAGAATAGATTAGAAGAATAGAGTAGAACAGAACAGAATAGAGTAGAATAGAATAGAACAGAATAGAATAGAATAGAATAGAGCAGTATGAGGGAGTGCAGGATGTGATCTTCAGTTCACACAACAACACTGATTCTGACAAACACAAACACCTAGTCACCTTCAAGCGCAGCAGCCAGCGCTCGCCAAACATCGCGCGTCGAGGCGTCAGTGAGCCGATGGCGGTGCTGTCAGCGCGATCACTGCAGCGAAAGAGCATTTATATCATTTCTATAAACACATAATCTCCGCCGACACTCGTCGCGCACCTCCGCCGCTGTCAAACTGCAGCCGTAGCTCTCGCGCGCCGCCCGGAAACGGCGTCATGACGCACAGATGATCATGCGGACGCACGAGCACACCCCCCGACACACCTCAGCGCACGGCCAATCAGAGCGCAGGACACGCCCCCTGACGGGAACGCCGAGGACAGATTGAATGGTTGGACTGCATTATACAGTAATATTCAGTGCATGCAGTGCGCATACTGTACACTCATCATCTCGCCAACATCCAGCTTAAACAATGACAGTTAGTATGCGATGTGATGCGATGCTGTAGTGAAGAGAATAAAAACACAAGACAAATGCAATTCAGTTATAGAACATAGACACAAATCTCTGCAAGACCAAAACAGTGATGATTATAATGCAATGCAAATATTTAATATATAGAAAAAGCAATGTAAAAACAATAAAATGGTGACAAAAAGGGTAAATCTCTGTCGAAATCACAACTACAACCATTTTTCATCCAGAATGTGTGTGTGTGTGTGTGTGTGTGTGTGTGACCCTGGA
>NW_015662922.1:55076-61495 GCF_001515625.1 Sinocyclocheilus rhinocerous
CTTATGAATGCTTTTATGGTCCAGGGTTGGACACACACATTGAAAACACATTTTAACATGTTAAATGTTAAATTTTGATATTAAATTCACTATTGTTTTATATATTCAATGTAATTATATCAGAAGTAACTAATTAAATTACAGAGCTGGGGGATTTTTCTGAAGAACAGCAGACAGTTGAACTGTTCAGGACCAACGCAGGACTCATGCACACACACACACACACACACACTCTCACACACACACACACACACACACACACACAATCTTTTTTTCAAATTTCTTTGTGTGATTCACACACAAAATTAATGACAACCTGGTTGATATAAGTTTCTTGTTTTTATGTTCTCTATTAATTATATTATGAAGGTGTTTTCTCAGACTTTTGGCAACACTGAGAAAATCTGTGTTTGTTTTGCACTGCTTTAACATCAGTGAAGTAAAAAGTCCAAATGTGATTTGATGCATTTCAGTGCAGATTGCAGTTGAGAAAGTGCACGGTTTTGTATTCTTACAGCAGTCCAGAGAGTCTGCCGACAGAACACTGTGTGCTTGAGCTCTAAAAGATATAAACAATAAAACAGGCACAAGTGCTGTGATCTGCAGCAGGACTGAATCACATCACACAGCCTCAGTCTGACCCAGAGACACCTGCATGCTCACAACCAGAACAACATGTACAGGTACAAGAAACATATCCACCAGTTACCTTCAAGGAAAATCGGAAATGCTTTTTTTGGGGGGGTTTGGTGAAGTATTTTACTTTTCCTGATCATATACAGTTGCTGCTGTATTTACCATGAAAGGTCTATAATGTCACATCTACTTGGGATTTAAAATCCTATACATGCTACATCTGTAAATATATCTATAATTTTCTATACTATACTTATCCTATAATATACATCTGTAAATATATCTATAATTTTTAATATAAATAATGTAATTTTATTTATTTTATCAGAAACAAAAATATTTTTAAATACATTTTTACCGTATTTTACAATAAAATTTTATGTATTGTTCTCTATACATATTACATATGATAAGATTACATGATAATGATAAAGAGGTTTTTGTTCATTTTTTTTACGTTATCTATTTTTATCTAAAATCCTATACATATCTGTAAGTATCTGCAATTTAAAAAAGAAAAAAAATATTTATTTATAATTACATGATTTTTAATGCATAAAACTTTCTAGACTATGTGTAAGTTTGTCATATATATACATATATATACATCCCGCACATTTTAACAATTACCATTTTACTTCTTAGTATTTTATACAGTAGCCCTATAAAACATAACATATATCTGTAAATATCTGTAAATTATAATTTTTTAAATAAATACATTTACAGAATATATTTATATTAGAACATGTTATATTCTATAATGCATATATATATATATATATATATATATATATACACACACACCCTGATAGCACAAGTACATCATGGAGACGTCTATTTGACGTCTGCATTAACATCTGCAAGACGTATTTTTTTGGAGTGTTTACTCATCTGCAATACGTCTATAGCACATCTCCTATCAGATGTCAAATAGACATTTATTAGATGTCTTTAAGATGTTTATGGTTTAGGATGTATATGATCTTTAACAGACGTCGTGTGCTATCTGTATATATATATATATATATGTATGTATGTATGTATAATTTTGTTTTCTAAATATATTTGTAGCATATGATCAGGTAAATGTAGCCCCAAAACATAATCGTATATATAATTAAATATTATAATGTTATTATATAGACTTACTTAGGTTATAAAATCCTATACATATCTGTGAATAAAATAAAATAAATCTATTTATAATTACATGATTTTTATTTTATTTTTTTCTGGTAAAAGTTAACCAGTTAACAAGTTTTATGATGTTGTTTTTATAGTCTTTTTCTAATAAAATGAAAGACATCTTGAGATGAGGCAAGCCGGCAGGTTGGCAGACGGCAGCGTCTCATCCAAATGAAAAACTCTTTCCATTGCAAAAGCACTTTGAGGAAAGACACAGGGCTTATGTTGTGAAATCTTCCAGACATAAATCTTGGACTTGCACTGATATTGCCCAGGGGGCAAGTGGGTGGGAGGAGATGGGGCAGATTTCAACAGAGCAGTGAAGGTGAGGTCCTCTCCTCTGGACAAACTCCAGACAGCCCTGCCAGCCGAGGGACTGGAGCCCGTCACGTAGCGCTGGAGAACTGGAAACCTCCCAACGTCTGAAGCACAGGCTTGCTTATTAACTCTCTATGTACAGCAGTACAAGTATTTGGATATTTATATAAACATACTGTATAAAACATGCTCATCATTCTATGTATCACTTCTCACACAGTAAAAATGTGTCTTTGTACAAGAATTGTACACTGCAATCATTTTTGGAGTAGAAACAATTTCATACCGAAATTGCTATTAAATTTCACAATTAAAAGAATAGTTCACCCAAAAATGAAAATTGGCTGAAAATGTGCTCACTCTCAGGGCATCCAAGATGTGGATGAGTTTGTTTCTTCATCAGATTTGGAGAAATGTAGCATTGCATCACTTGCTCACCAATGGATGTGAATGGGTGCCGTCAGAATGAGAGTCCAAACAGCTATTTGACCCATACACAGGTTGCAAAATATGAAAAAATAATTATATAATAATTACATAAATATAATTATATTTTATATTCAATTTATTCTTAAGTCTTTTTTTTATATAAATCAACTGTGATCATAAAATAAAATAATATATATTAAAAATAGTAACTAAATTTGAAAATGATCAAATACACCTTAAAATATGTCACTGGATGCATACGCATAAAAAAATATATAACGTTAATAGCACCATTTTATATATGCAATAATGATGATATGTACATTTCAGAGATATTATATTGGCAGTCGATGGAAAATGCTAATATCTCTGTCTGCACTGCATCAGAGTGACCAACAGATGGCGCCATGTCTCTGTTATGAGGTTATGATGATGCGCTGGCTAATAAACATGAGCTAGCTCAGCAGTTTTCCCTATGATTCCCCAAGACAGGCCCTTCTCTATGATTCAGCGCCATTTTGCAGAAAAGCAGAAATATTGCACAGCCGTTCCTAACAAATGTAGATTGTAGCATGACATAAAAAAAAAAAATTCAAACGGGAGGAAAAAGTCCCTGAAATTGCTCCACACACCGCCTGTTAATCTCATTTTGTGGGGCAAAAGCAAGAATTGTGACTCAGTATATGGGGTCATTCCACAAAATCAGTGCCTTTTCCACTGGGAAAAAGTGAAAAATAAAATAAGTTTAATCTATATTTTTTTAAATATCCATGAAATGAAGACACCTTAAAATGACAAGAAATTGTATTGTGCCATCTCAGGCTATGTAGGTTAATTTATTATTTTATGTAGTTTAATCAATATTTTTTTTTAAATATCCATGAAATGAAAACACCTTAAAATGACAAGAAATTGTATTGTGCCATCTCAGGCTATGTAGGTTAATTTATTATTTTATGACTATTTTTCTACCTCATGTTTTGGTATTTTTGTCAACCCTGTTACCGACACAAGTGTTACTAGATACTATAGTTTAATTGGAACTCATATGCCACTGAATGATAGGCTATAGGCGTTAGCTCAATAATATACCGAGGGTGACCTTTAAACTGTTTGAATTTTACACAGACAATCTTTAAAGGGTCAAACCTAATCAATGTCATCCCTGTTACCCACATGTCAAAACCTGGTTGACAGGTTGACAGTAACAGGTTTGACAATTTCAAACAAATTTGCTCATTTCTAGCTAATAGTCGAGTTCACAAACGCACATACTGTACACTTTGAAAGGATTTTACTTGTAGATATTGATTATATTAAATGTAACATTTAAAATTTACATTTTAAAAATGGTAACAGTATTGACACTGCATGATGGCCCCCCTGAGTCAAGCCTCATAAATCATCAAAAATAGAACATTATAGAAGTGAGAGAGAAACACGCTTGTGTTTTAAGTGTAGGAATCCTGGTTGAGAGATGATGAAACCCTTTTTTGATGAGGGTAACAGGGCTGACATGAAATCAGGGGACACCCATTTTTTTTTTTTTTTTATAGAAAAAATGCATACTTGTGCCAAAAACATGGCGTAACAATGAGACTATATTTAGAACAATAAGCAAATGTGATTTTATATCATTTTACCTTAATTTTGCAAATTAAAAGTCCTGCTGAAAAAGAAAAATCACAGTGAGGGACAGGCCAAAAACCGTACCCGTACCAGCATAAATGCTATTTAAAATATTTAAACTAATAATTCATTGACTTTTTTATGTAATATTGATGAAAGCATACGTAGTAATGTTATGTTTTTAAATTGCACATTTATCTGTTGTTATATTAAATCTACGTTTGATTATTTCTAGGGACACAAAAGGCACCGATTTTGTGAAACGAACCATATAGCTAAGTATTTACTAAAAGGCCATAAGCAAGTTAAATCACATTACTGTCAAGTGTTTCTTCATGGGCTCTTTTGAAACTGTGGAGTTGTAGAGTAGAGTTGAATACTTGACTAAAATATACACAACTGAAGGATACTCGTTAAACACCTTTCATAAAATCTTGTGTGTTCTGGTAGTCAGGAAATAATGTGATTAGATGAGCTCCTTTACTAAGTGTGTGCAAAACAAGTCCGTGTAATCTTAATTCAGTCAGTGTTTCTCAAGCTACGTGATCTTTTACTGTATTTGAGATTTCATTTCTTATTCAAAGAGTCATTTCTTGCAGGCAGTGTGAAATAAGACGACATAAGACATCTTTATTAACAGTCTGGTTTATTGCATGTGACAGATGCAATTTATAAATATTCTCTCTCAGATATGGAATAAAGATTGATGCACTTCATGACATTGCTGAATTATATTCTCATAATAATCTTTATATTTATATAATATTAATATTATTTCTAACATATTTTCTGTTGAGATAGGAAGGTGGGCTCGTGCTTTTTTTTTTAGTAGCTATAGAAAATAATAATTGTGAATTATTGTAATTAATAAAATTAAATCATTGACATTATGATTTATCATTCTGTTTTGTTTTTAATTTTATAATTAGAGTTGCTTAATAATATGATTAATAAAATGTTATTTTTTCCCCAAGTTCAATATAATTTATTAATTATCATTATTAATTATTAGTATTATTAGTAAACATCCACATGCTTCCATTAACACTTTAGTTTTTAAATGCTATATGTATTTGATCATCTTAACTAGCGTTTTTAAAATTTAGTTGGCTATTTTTCTATTATTTTATATTTATTTTATGATTATAGTAGATTAATAATATGGTAAATAAAATTTAACATTAATATAATTAAAAATAATTGTAATCTAAAAATAAAAACAGTGTAAAATGATTATACATTTTTTCATATATATATATGAATTTTGACTAGTGTGTATATATATATATATATATACACTACTGGTCAAAAGTTTGGGATCAGAACGATTTTTAATGTTTTTTACAGGAGTTTCTTCTGCTCATCAAGGCTGCATTTATTTGATCAAATATACAGGAAAAAATTTAATATTTTGAAATATTATTACGATCGATAATAAAGTTTTTCTATTTTAATATACATTAAAATCTAATTTATTTCTGTGATCAAAGCTGTATTTTCAGCATCATTCCTCCAGTCTTCAGTGTCACATGATCTTCAGAAATCATTCTAATATGCTGATTTATTTATTATCAGTGCTGGAAACTGTTGTGCTGCTTCATATTTCTTTGGAACCTTTGATACTTTTTTCAGGATTCTTTGATGAATAAAAAGTTAAAAAGAAGAGCATTTATTTAAAATAGAAATATTTTCTAACAATATACACTACCGTTCAAACGTTTGGGTTCAGTACATATTTAGCGGTTCAAGCACGCAGTGCTGAAACCCTATTGTAATTGTAAGGATTTTTTTTATTATTATTATTTTTCTCCGCTAAAACTGATCGTGCAGACCAAACCGTAAGGCCTAAAGAGCTGAAATTTGGCCAGAAGGTAGAGCTCCCTGAGGGGACATTCTGACAAAGACTCACCCCAATCGGCCAATAGGTGGCGCTACAGCGATCAAAAACGCAAAAACCCTAATAACTCCTAATCCGCTTGCCGTAGACTCAAGTGTCTTATATCGTTGGCTCAGTCAAAACAAAATGGCTATCTCCAATTCCATTTCCGTCTCTAAAAATTTTCCGCCATTTTGAATTTTGTCAGAAACCTACTTTTGCGAACTAGTCCTAGGTTTTTCACCCGATCGGAACCAAACCAGTGCAGAAATGTTCTTTGGACACTGAATATCAATAATTATCAAAAAAAAGTTGAAATTTCGATTTTTGCGCGAAACAGTAC
>NW_015662922.1:61626-61722 GCF_001515625.1 Sinocyclocheilus rhinocerous
ACTATGCAACGATCGACTTGAAAATTGGTATGCAGTGTCTTCGTCCAAAGGGGCACAAGTGTCCATGAGGTCCATGAGGACTCTCAAAAAACATGG
>NW_015662922.1:62602-63901 GCF_001515625.1 Sinocyclocheilus rhinocerous
TCAATCAAATCGTTCATTAAATATTCTCAATTACATTAAAAATCTACTTTTATCTACTAGTCCTAGGTTTTTTGCTCAATCTCGATCAAACCACTGCAGCGCAATTCTCTGGACTCTCTAGATCAATAATTATCAAAAAAATGTTGAATTTTGTCCTTCGCTTACTTTTTATTGGTGTCATTTAGAGAAGGGGCCTGGCCAAATATACCCAAATGCCTATAAAGCCTAAACAAAAACTCAAAACTTTACGAAATGTGGTGAAAACATGTGTCAGATCACTCTTAACAAGCATGCAAAGTTTCATGAATATCGGACCGTAGGTGGCGCTATAACAGTAAACAAAGAATCCCAAAACACAATATTTCAAATTTAACAGAATTAAATTGTACACAAAAAGTTCATATATTCACACATACACTAAATTTTGATATCATAAGATAGATCTCCTCATGCTGAACAACTTTGCCTCTGGGACCAATGTTGTGAATAAAACATGGTAATTAAATATTCAAGATTATTTAAAAAAGCTACTTTTGCGAACTAGTCCAAGGTTTTTCGCCCGATCTGAACCAAACCAGTGCAGAAATACTCTATGGACAGTGTTTATGAATAATTATCAAAAAAAGGTTGAGCTTTCAACTCACGGTCGCAAAGGGGCGCCAAAACGTTCGTAAGTGGCGGGGCTAATTTGACTAAAATGGCTATAACTTTTGAACGGAATGAGATATCTTCACCAAACTTGGTACGTATATGTATGAGCTTAATATTTGGTCAAATAAAAAAAATTGCGCAGCTCTACCACTTGGTGGCGCTATAAGAGGGGAAAAAAAAGAAAAACAGCTATAACTACGCAACCGTTGGTCCGATCGACTTGAAAATTGGTATGCAGTGTCTTTGTCCAAAGTGGCACAAGTGTCTATGAGTACATTCGCGTATCTCAAAAAACATGGCCGCCATTGGCCAAACGATTTTAAGCACCTATTTGACAGGGTTAACGGAGGTCGATCGGAACGAAAACCTACTAAAAAATGTTAAAAACCTACTTCTGCGAACTAGTCCTAGGTTTTTCGATCAATCTCGATCAAACCACTGCAGTAATATTCTCTGGACTCTCTAGATCAATAATTATCAAAAAAAAAGTTGAATTTTGTTCTTTGGTTACCTTTAACGGGGTCATTTAGAAAAGAGCGTGGTCAAATATACCCCAAAACCTATAAAGCCTAAACGAAAACTCCAAACTTTACGAAACTTGGTGAAAACATGTCTAAGATGACTATTAACAAGCATGCAAAGTTTAAT
>NW_015662922.1:64262-68127 GCF_001515625.1 Sinocyclocheilus rhinocerous
AATCAATCAAATCAGTGCAGTACTATTCTCTAGACTCTCTAGGTCAATAATTATCAAACAAATGTTGAACATTTGCATTTGGACAACTATAAACCGGTCATTTTATAATATGTTCTTTTAGATTGTGTACCCAAAGGCCTAAAATCCTAAAAGAAAGCCCACAATGTCTCTCAAAACTGTGTAAAATGATGTATAATTTCATTCTAAACAAGCATGCAAAATTTAAGAGAAATTGGGCAAAAAATAACACTGTAATAGTTATAAAGGTTAAACACAGTGTTGTATGAGAAATTGCATCTATAACCACTAGATGGGAGTGGAAGACCACTAATGGCCTCATTAAATGCCCGAAAACAGTACTAATTATAGGTTTGCCTATGGATTCATGCTAAGACATTATAAAATCACTGTTATAACATTTAAAATCGCATCGAGTCAAAGTTTACCATTTTGTTCATTCACACATATCAGCTCTTACAATTATGCCAGATTAAAATAACAGTGAAACCTGAAAATAACATATACACTCTTAAAAAGAAAAGACTTGCAATAAGTATTGTGTCACCTATCATTTATCTCAAATAACTATATCTGCAACAAAATGTGTGTGCATGTATGTCTGTGTATGTGTGTGTCTGTTTGTGTGTAAGCATGCTTATTGAGTATTAATATAATAGTTTAACCATTTAATTTCAGTGTGTGTGTGGCTGTGTCTGTGAGCCTTTTCTCCATATTGGATGTGTTTTACTGTCAGCCATACATCCAGGTTGGCCTAGACCCTAAAACATACCACCTTAAATGCCTTTATGTGCTTGAACCCCGGTCATTGCTGCTTGCAGCTATATTTATTCTTAATTTTATTTTTAAAAGAAATTAAAACTTTTATTCAGCAAGGATGTGTTAAATTGTTAAGAAGTGATAGCAAAGATTTATATTGTTAGAAAAGATTTATATTTTGAATAAATGCTGTTCTTTTTAACTTTTTATTCATCAAAGAATCCTGAAAAAAGTATAATTTCCCCATAAAATATTAAGCAGCACAACTGTTGCCAACATTAAAAATTCTAATAATAAATCAGCATATTAGAATGATTTCTGAAGGATCGTGTGACACTTTATACTGGAGTAATGATGATGGAAATTCAGCTTTGCATCACAGAAATAAATTATATTTGAAAGGATATTAAAAGAGAAACCTTTATTTTATATTGTAATAACATTTCGCAAGATTACCGTTTTTTTCCTGTATTTTTGTTCAAATAAATGCAGCCTTGATGAGCAGAAGAGACTTCTTTAAAAAGTCTTACTGATCCCAAACTTTTGAACGGCTGTGTATATATATATAAATGATAAGAAATAACTTGTAATAATAAAATAATATAGTTTTAGTAAATCACATTATTAATGACCTGTAATCATAAAATAAAAACAGACAATGATAGATCATAACATCAATGATACAAGTTAAATAAATAAAGAAAGCTTCTTTATTGGCACCTATTGCTCCATATTTGCATTCAACAGAAGGTTGCTGATAGTGGAAACGGGCTCTTAAATGTAAACCGTGATGGTAGTATTTGTGTGTTGTTGATGTACTGTACCTGTCAGTGTTGCTGGCGTGAGAAGCGGCTGCTAGACCGCTGCTGTGTCGCTGCCCTCCAGGGAAGGCAGTAGGTTGTATAGTTATCTCCTGAAGGGGCAAAATCACTACCCTGAAACCACACAACCTACTACCTCACCCTGAACGAACATCAGGAGCGTCCCGAGACCACAGTCAGTGCTACAGATCACTGCGGAGACCTCGAGATGCTGAAATATTCTCCCAACTTGCATAATGTGAATGACAAACGATCTCATATTTCTGCAAAGCACATCTGCGAAAACTTTCCTCGGAAAAAAAACTGTAGAGGAAGCAGTAGGGAAAATCAATCATAGTGATCTGACATGTTTCTTAACAAAAGAAATCATTCTTCTGGGAAATCATTTAATCATTCGATCCAAATATGCACATCATGTCATTCGGGTTTAATGAGTTTTAATATTTTGTTGACGAATGTTGTCCATCCCAGAGACTTCATGTGTTGTGTTGCGGCAGGGTTATTAAAGTTAAACTAAACTGTAAAAAAAAAAAAAGATGATAAAAATATATAAATATATTAAAATTATAAGCAATTTTTAAAATATATAAATAAACATTCTAAAATATATAACTATTTTTAAAAATTAAAAATATAAAGATTATATATAAAATAAAATATATAAATATTTATTAAATATATATATAGATTATTACAATATATATATATATATATATATATGTACCAATAATTATTAAAATATATAAAATTTATATATAATATAAAAATAAACTTTATTAAAAATAAAATATAAAAAACAAATCTATTTTATTTGCTTTTTTCAGCTTTCAACATTCTCATTTTTGTTTAGTTTACCCTGAAGTATTAAAATAACAAATTAAATAAACTAAAATGAATAAATAAAAAGTAATAAAAAACTACGCAAACATAACAAAAACGAAAACTAATAAAAATGACAAAAACACACCAAAACTTTGACTAAAATTAAAAATGAAAACAGAAAAACCTAAAAATATATGAAAATATATAACATAACACACACACACACCTCATTATTACAACAAATAAAAACTACCTTATTTCAGCTATACTTGCCACATTTCAAACATCAAAATGACAAATTAAACTCAAATGAATAAATAAAAATATAAAAATACAAATGTCAAAAAAAAAAAAACGCTCAAACTTTGCCTGAAATTAAAACGAAAACTGAAAATGTTCAAATAAAATTGAATTCACAAGATGAACAAAAACTATAAGAGTTGAGCAATAATACTAAAATAAGACTGGTCCACCCGTGGTCAGGCTTAAAGAGGAAGATGACGGTGATATTACAGCCTCTTCAGGAAAGACAGTAAGTTGTATAGTTATCTAACAGGAAGGGTGTCACCCTAAAACTATACAACCTACTACCTCACCCCAAAGGACAGTGGGATCCGCTGGAGACACGTCAACTCCTCGACACATCACAGCAGGGGTCTTCAACAGAACCTGCGGGGTCCAAAATATGGAGAGTGGAAATGAACTCGGATACGAAGCAAGCAAACTATTTAAGTGCAAAAACAACCTTTCATGAAGAGAAGTGTTTCAGACTCAGCTCAGTCTGATCAGCGTCTTCATCTCTGTCCGTCTGCATCTGTAATGAAGAGAAACTGATGAGTCGGTCAGTTTCTGCTGATTTTATGATCAGGGTTTTCTTTAGGAACAGCTCAGATTTGAGTCTGGTAAAGACGTGGCCATGCTGGACATGCGCATGAGGAAAAGCCAAATCCTGTTTGTGTCATTTCCCAACCTGCCTTCTGCCTACACAAAACCCCAGGAAATAGAATTAATATTTCAATATTCTTAAATATTTTATTGATTCAATTTAGAGAGAAAAAAAGAAATAATACAAATTAAATATTTACACACTTGTTTTAATTATTTAAATATTTAATATTTGCTTATTTCATAATTCCAACCTGTGTTCTTGCTATTGTTTCTGTCAGATCTCTACTGTCAGCTGAAAACCTGATAAAATCTGTATAAATATTTATATTTAAATATTTTGTTCAGTTTAAATTTAAAGTAAAGCAAATTATAAAAATAATATTTCTTAAATATGTATTTTAATTATGCATTATAATATTTAAATATTTGTTTACATTAATTATTTATTTAAAAATGAAGCAATACATATTTATTTTTTAATATATAAATATTTGTTTAATATTTGTCAACTGAAAACCTCATAATGTATAAATATTTATATTTAAATATTTTAAGTT